>NC_082396.1:4589607-4611653 GCF_031168955.1 Gadus macrocephalus | reverse complement strand
AATTCAGCCATAGTGGAGGGGAAGGGAAGGGAGAGAGGTGGACGCATTGAACAGCATCACTGCAAATATTTGCTTACTTGGCTGTATAATGTTTTACACCAAAGACTTAACGGTGGCTGTAACTTCTACCCAGATGCTCCAGCATTTTAGTGTGTTTAGAGGAGATTATAGGATCTTACTCCCCACTCTCTCGCAGAAGACAAAGATCTGATCCTGTAGACACATCCCCATTAATAGTTAATGATCTGTGCTTTGGAGTACAGTTAAAGGCTGTACTCCGGCGAGTAGTCTTTTATTTCTGAAAATGTCTCGAAAGTGTTCATAAAACGCATTAAAGACTATTTTCTCTTGACCCCCTCGCCATAAAATAAAGAAGAGGCTCACTCACAACAGCTCACAACAACAGATTGCTCAGTGATCATATCTGGATGCTAGAAGGGGGCGCGGCGGAAAGCAACTCTCCAGAAAATTCCATTACACTTTTATGGAGCCTCGCTCGACAACTCTCTCCACGCTGTGAAACAATATCCTGAGTCCAGGCAACGAAGCACAAGAGCCCGGACCCAGCGATACCACGATAAAGTTGACTATTTAATATTTCCATTCCTTTGCTGTTGTGTTTGATAGGAACAAAGGAAAACATTTCGGCAGCAATTCACCACAGCTCATTCAAAGCTGTGAGGGTCCACTACGATGTCAGCATGGGTTTTCATACTCGGGGCGCGAGGCCTTGGAACATATTCCGCCCCTCGCTGGAACCATTCTCCCCGACGCACCGTTTGTAGATTTCCCCTGAATGCTCAGTATTTGTGATTATGGAGGAAAAGGCTGTGAGATGCATTTATTCAATATGCAGCTTAACATTAGTATTCAGTCGGCTGATACTCCTGAGCCTGTTGCCTGTCAGCGCTGCGCGACGTGTGATGATTACTCGAGTGTTTGGTTCAAATGGATGCTTGCCTAGCAACAAGACCCCGCCATGCTGTAACTTGGGAGTTAGTCTCACCAATCATACTTTAGATTAATATCTTGAGTATGACCCCAGACGGGTTTAAATCTGGGCGAATGGGGCGTTTCACTTTACTTCGCTTCATATTTGTTTTCGACTAATCATGATGCTGGAGATGGGATCTATAAGCCTGTAATTGGCAAACACAAACTCCGCCAGCAGCTGTAAACTATAAACTGGTGTCTATAAAGGTTCTCAAATCAGCACTGTGCAGTCTAGCCGCTGTAGAAATACACTTTTTAAATTCCTTTTGTGAAAGCCACTTCGTCCACTGTAGGACAGGTTTTTCCTGGTAACTGGTCAAGGATCAGTGCCCTGTCCCCCTCAAAGTTCTGCTATAAACTAGTAGGACTGTTTTTTGTCTGGTAACTGACCCAGGATCCGTGGCAACAAACAGACAAGGAGTCACCATAGCTTTGCAACTGTTTCGAAATATTAAATGCGTCAACTATAGATATTTCAATACAAAATTCTTAAATACAGAAAAAGTTGCATTGTAACCGTGTTTGGAGATCCAAGAACATAAAACAAGGTGAACCTCTCAGGGGTGTGAAAGGACAGAGTGTGCGCTCTATGGAATGTTGGGAAAGTTAATGGAAGATTAATTAGAACACTGGGATCACTGCATGCATGCCAGCATGGTCATTATTCATCACTGATTGGATGGCTGTTGCCAAAGGGGGGGTTTGATTGGCTCTCCTGGTATCAAACAATTCAGTAGGTATGGGTGACAGTGCGACCGGGCCGGGCACTGTATACCGTTAAGCTGTTCATTTCCCTAACCGTGATGCACCATTGTTATAACATGTATTAAGTCCATTGCCTTTATGAATGTGAACGTTTTGGTTGTAAACGTATCCTGCCTTGTATCCTACAACGTCGGGACAAGCGAAATGGGCTACACCACGCTGAAATATTACATACAAAACTCTGTTTTAATACCGCGAACATAATGGGAGAAGATAATGTCATTAACCCGCTAACTGATTTCGCAAGGCAAGGAACCGTGGCTTTGAACCCAATCACAGCCAGCGGGTAATTGTTTTTACTTTCGGATTTTTTTTTTATCTGATGCATTATTATATAGACGATAATCTCGCTCCGAAGGCATGTGTACGGCATGTCAATTCTTAGATATACATACACACATACACACAACGACGAGGGTAATATATTCAGTCAGGTATACTGTACGATGGATGGCGATGGGGCCGTGCGGTAGAGAATCCTCCGCATCCACTTGATTCATCAAGCCTCATCAATTCAGGGCCGATGCCTGTTAGTGCTAAATGAGCTCTGAATATATGATAGGACTGAAACTAATCAAAGTGATAATGCCAGGGGTTCACCCTGACTACCTACGCCCGGCAGCTCATTTACATGTCACTCGAGATGTGAAGAAACAAGGTTTGAGAGACGTGCTCTCTCTCTCTCTCTCTCTCTCTCTCTCTCTCTCTCTCTCTCTCTCTCTCTCTCTCTCTCTCTCTCTCTTCTCTCTCTCTCTCTTCCCCCTATCTCCCCCCCCCTCTCTCTCTGCCTGTCACTTTCTCTTTTTAGCAGGCAGACAGACCCAACGGGTGTCAGACGTTTGTGCTGCATGATGATGAAACAATTGTCATCGTTTTATTCTGTATCCAGCGCACTATTTTTATTGATGATAAAAATATGATTCATCACCTTTGTGGGCATAGGTGTGCGCATGTGCGCGGTGTGTGTGTGTGTGTGTGTGCGAGTGCGCGTGCGGCTCATGAGGCCAGCACCGGACTCACCAGGTGCCTTAGTATCCCACTGACTGGCTAACAGATGAGCTGTCATAGCTGGCCAACCATGCCCATAATTACATCGGGGGCCATGCCAGCCCAATATGATGTGCCTGAGGCCTGGTGTGCCGCGTGGGGGTGTGGGGGAGATGTGTGGGTGTGTGTGGGTGGGTAGGGCAGACATACTACGCTACGCGCATTTCCTCCTTGATTCTGTCACAAACAATAATAGACACAGGGTGGCCCTAGCTTGTTTGTACCAGCTGGAGGTTTGACCCAGGAGAGAGAGAGAGAGAGAGAGAGAGAGAGAGAGAGAGAGAGAGAGAGAGAGAGAGAGAGAGAGAGAGAGAGAGAGAGAGAGAGAGAGAGAGCTAGAGAGAGAGAGAGAGAGAGAGAGAGAGAGAGAGAGAGAGCTAGAGAGAGAGAGAGAGAGAGAGAGAGAGAGAGAGAGAGAGAGAGAGAGAGACAGCTTGAGAGAGAGAGAGAGAGAGAGAGAGAGAGCTAGAGAGAGAGAGAGAGAGAGAGAGAGAGAGAGAGAGAGAGAGCTAGAGAGAGAGAGAGAGAGAGCTAGAGAGAGAGAGAGAGAGAGAGAGAGAGAGAGAGAGAGAGAGAGAGAGAGAGAGAGAGAGCTAGAGAGAGAGAGAGAGAGAGAGAGAGAGAGAGAGAGAGAGAGAGAGAGAGAGAGAGACAGCTTGAGAGAGAGAGAGAGAGAGAGAGAGCTAGAGAGAGAGAGAGAGAGAGAGAGAGAGAGAGAGAGAGAGAGAGAGAGACGTTGGGTGACTCTGGGCGTGAGTGAAGTGGTTCCTAGTTATTGTGTTGGGGGGTAAATGGATGGATGCTTGAGGCTTACTGGTCACTTACTAAGAAATCGCTGGTAGACGCTGCGGACATGATTGGTGGAGATGATCGATTTCTCCGTGTGGACATTGAGACAAACACACACACGCGCGAACACACACACACAAACACACACACACACGAACACACACACGCTCACACAAACACACACCCACAGACAAACACACACACACACGCACACGCACACACACACACACACACACACACACACACACACACACACACCTGCGGTATCCACGTGCGTGCACACACGCACGGCTCCTCAATCACTCCGATCATCGCACACAAATAAACACGACACCACCGCATACAAAACATTATATTGTATACATAAATCACACCAAACAATGTTACAGCTTGTCAATTCCTCCTGACGGATGGAATAATTCCCGCGAGACGGGAGAATCTATGGAAGCATAAAGCAGAAGGGCCGCGAGGCTCGTCAAACACATAATCAGACGGGAACCGCCCGTCTCCTTTGTGGTCGTTTTCAACCGCGCCGGGTCAACGGGAGGCAGGTGGCTCATAGCCAGGCCTTATTACCGATATGATTACACACACATGTGCCCCCTCCACCACCAGGAGGGCACGCGACGCCGCGCGAGGGAAACTAGAGTCACATGCCTGAGCCCCGGAGTGTGACAGACAGCACACCGAGCGAACCATGGACGTTCAGACAACAAAATGGATGCACCCCATGCACCCCCCCCCCCCCCCCCCCCCCCCCCAGACTCTCCTTCGGGGGCGGGACAGCTCGGCAATCTGGTATCCCAGGGGGTCTTCGGGGGATAGGGGCGGGCGAAGATGTCGGCGCTCCACCCAAAGTGACGGAGGGGGTGGGGGTGGGGTCTCTGCACTGACAGCAGTTAGTGGCTGGACTGGTACCGGTCATGGATGGAGGGGTAAAGGGGGGGGCCCTGAGGGCTTCTCCAGTTTGACTTTGACTGACCCGCACACACACACACACACGCACACAGACACACACACACACACACACACACCCACAGCTCCGCCCCGCAGTGAGTGTCTGAATTATCATTTCAAAGGCGGGCCCAGTAAAGGTTAGCCCCTTTGAACAAAACGCCCAAGCCCGGCGCCATCAAAGGAGAACCCTGACATTGGGCTTTTGGAAGGCGTGGACGCCGCCACCGTCGCTTTGGGGAGAGGGAGAAAGTGCTGAACCGCCCAGATTCCTTTATTTATTTATTATCCAAAGCCGCTCCACATTGGATGCCTCGCTCCATCGCGATTAAGGGAAAAAGGAATATTCAATGGGGTTGGCTTAATATGGTAATGCAGAGCCCGGCTCGTGATAAATGCTTATGTACACATGTCAAGTGTGCGAGGAGCTGATGCCATTCTGTGGCGTGTATTGACTGTGCTGGCGCGCTAAATAATGAATGGTGAAAATGTTGAATATTTACAATGATGCTGCTCGGCTCGAAAAAAAACAAAAAAAAGGGACTTGAGAAACACAGGGGGCGGTGAAAGTAATTCATCAGCGGGCTCGGTGCCTCTGTGTGTTTGCACATTACAGCTGAACAACTTGTTCTTATTGTTGTGGTTAAGGCTTTATTGATGCACAGCGCGCGCTACAAACAAAACAGTATGTCAGGCTTGAGGAGTTTTTGCATTTTAACACTCAATTTAAAGCGAGAAAATGCCGCCCCCTTAAAGCGAGGCCGACGCCGCACATCGAGTTACCTCACCTGCTTCCGACGCTAACCCTCCGGAAAACAGCAAAACCCGAACTCCATTCACTGACGCTAAACCTATCGGAGACGTGGTATTTTATCAGGTTGCGAGACGTCAATGGTATAGAATCAAATCACGTGGCGAAAAAAACTCGGAACTCCACAGGATTGTTTTTTTAAACAGTACGTTTTCCTCTTGCTTCCGAGCAAATATAAACAACGTGTAAACCCTTTGAGAAGGTCTGACACTCCGGTTATTGCATGGTTTTCCCTTGAGCGCAGCGGGTTTTTCTTGCTGCACCGTACTCTATAACCCGACACGGGAGCTCACACTGCTGGCCCCCGGCCTCGACCGACGGGCCCTAACCGGTTAACGACCACTCGCGGTAATGAAAATGTCTCTGAGACGCTGCGGAAGCCCTGCAAACTGTGGTGAGGAGTCGCCTTAGGGATCCCCGCGGGGGGACGTAGGGACGACGTCCACGGGTGTTTGTAGGCCCCCGCACCGCCCCAGCAGGGACCGGTAGTCAGCGTGTGACCGATAGCACAATAATCTCTGGGTGACAAACGAGCCAATTTGTATTGATAGTGAAATAATTAAAGTGGCGGGAGAGAGCCCAGTTCGTCACCACTGGGAATAGGGCGCATGTGGAATGGGAGAGGGGATATAGCCTAGATAGACTAAAGGCTAGCGTTATAGTGAATGGTATTGATGGGAGGAAGTTCAGTGGGGCAGAGGTCAGGGGTCAATGATGAAGGGTAGGGAGGGGGTGGGGAGGGGGTTGGTGATCCATCCTCACCGCCCTTTGGGTCACGCTCCTTGGAGTATACTGGTGGGGTGCTAATGATGCTGAATATGTGTGCGTGTACGTGTGTGTATAGGTGCGTGTGTGTGTGTGTGTGTGTGTGAGTGTGTGTGTGTGTGTGTGTGTGTGTGTGTGTGCGTGTGTGCGTGCGTAGTGCTATCCAAATACTTGGCAGCTAGTCTTATTTATATAATAATAGAGTCACACATACATGCTGATTGCATTTGCGTATGTATGCGTGTGTGTGTGTGTGTGTGTGTGTTGGTGTGCATGACATGAGTCTTTCTTTGCATAGTGTCATCTAAACACACAACATATATCCGATGAGCACTCCTTGCGGAAAGTCTTACTCACATCCTCATTTAGTCATCCTCATAACCAGTTCCACTTTGAACAGAACTCGTGTGTGACACATGTATCTCTTCGTTTCAACGAGACGGTGTTTGATGATGATTCAAATGATGCTTTAATCAGTCCCTGTGTTTAGCGTTCATCTTTCCCCTGTTGTGTCTTTCATCATTCGTGTTCCCCGTCGCGCTCCCAGAGACGCCAGAAGGCGGTGCTTCCAGGGACGCTATCTTGTCAAGGGAGGCCTACCGCCTCTAATCCGTCCACAGGCTGCAGCGGTTCGCTCCGGTTAAACGCCCGGCAGAGGGGGACGGATGGATGCCATGTAGAAACGAGTCGGCCATTGTGTCCACTCGGCCTCCCTCTCTCCCTCACGGCTTGTCACGTCCACTAAGCTTTCATTTTTCTCTCCCCCCCTGTCCTTCTCTTCTGTTGAGTCAATACATGCCCAGTGGCCGGGAACAGGCCCGCGGTGCCGGCTCCCCGAGAGAGAGGGGGGGGGGGGGAGGTTTGTGTGCGAGCAGCCAGGTAAGGACTCACTCAGAGCTAAACCTGTTATGTGCCCTTTCTGTTGATGAAGCCATTACACACCCCGTATTCGCTGTCAGGGTGAAACACAATTTCACTCCGGCACAGGGAAAATCCTTCTGGGTTGAAAAACTGCGCAGAGAAAAAACCCAAATAAACAAGAACGGTAGGACAGAAAGAAGAAGAATCGAGGGGGAAGAATGCTAAAGTTCGAGAAAAAAAAAGAAGCTACTACCTTTTAATTGTTCGATAAATCATACTTGATGCCTTGCTCTACAATATATGGGATTTGGAGTGGTCGCTGATAGTGTCACTGTCCGTGTGTGTGTGTGTGTGTGTGTGTGTGTGTGTGTGTGTGTGTGTGTGTGTGTGTGTGTGTGTGTGTGTGTGTGTGTGTGTGTGTGTGTTTATGTGTGTGTGTGTGTGTGTACGTGCGTGCGTTTGCACACACTTGGCACAAACATCCACTCTATTCAAATGTTTGCCCCCCTGACAGCTGGGCCTGGGACGGTTTCCTGGGAAGAAATATGTCATCCATCCAGTGGCTCCCCCTGGCCTGCAGTATCATTGTGTAACAGCGCCAGATGAGGGAGAATCCAATCAACGGGTCCCACTGGTAATATTGCCCGGGCTGCATTCAAACCCTGTCTGTCCTGGACGGTGGGAAAGAACCACAGCAGCAGAATGACTCTGGCAGGCCAGGAAATGCAGCACAAAGACCTAGCCAGTCTCTTCCACACACACACACACACGCATACACACACACACACACACACACACAGACGTTCACATACAAGCACACACAAGTGCATGCCCACACACGTGCACACACACACACACACACACACACGCACGCACACACACACATACATGCACACACAAGCGCAGACACACACACACACACACAGACGTTAACATACATGCACACACACGTGCATGCCCACACACGTGCACACACACACACACATGCACGCACGCGCGGGCATGCACACACACACACACGCGCGCGCGCGCGTGCACACACACACCCACACACACACACACACACGCACACACAAGCGCAGACACACACACACATGTTCACATTCATGCACACACACGTTCATGCCCACTCATACACGCACACACAATCCCACACACAAGCAGATAGGGTAAAGACTGAGCCGGTGACACACACGCAAACACACACACACACACACACACACACACACACACACACACACACACACACACACACACACACACACACACACACACACACATATTGTTATGTTATTCCATCCTGGAAATTCGCTCTGTAGCAATGTAGATCGGAAAGAATGTGTTCTCAAAAACCTCATCGGAATGCCTTTGCTCTCCGCACCATGTCTTCCCCCATCTCCGGTTTTCTCCCTGGGCTGTGCCTGAAGGACCTCTCTGAGCACAGAGTTCACACATGCTGCAACCCTGTTGTTACCTTAGGGTGTTTTCTAAAAAGTGCCGACAAAGGATGGCTTACGAGGCGTTTGAGGCAGAATCATGCATTTGTTTCCCGCTCTCCTCTCATCCCCGTTCTGTGTGATACTTGGCAATGAGCCCTTGATGAAAGGCTCCATTAAAGCCCTCTTTGCTTTCAAATCCCAATAGAAAGGCAATCAATTGAGCAGCGTTTGTGTCTCGTCTCCATTTTTTCCGAGATGGATTATTTTTTACTTCTCACACCCACGTGCTGGAACACACTGGATGTCAGATGTGCCTATGAACGCCCGTAAAGAGAGACAACCTCATAATCACCCACGCCAGATAGGTTTCAGTCTCCATTTCAGACGTCTACGGTCGGTATTAAAAGTTCAGAAAGGGGAAAGACGGATTGAATAAAATGGAGTTAGCAAGCGATGACTACTACAAGGGTTGGCAGAACCACCCAATGGCAGTTCTCTTTAGCACCATTTTAACAAAACAAGCGTGTTCATGTCAAATTTGAAGAGCGATGCTTCAAACCACGGGTTTTGGTATTTTGTGTGGAATAAAAGGAAAGAAGTATACAACCAGAGGCACTAAGAGAACTACCACTAACAGAATTACTCGCAACATCAAAACTGTCGCACTAATTTGCTACGAAAAACTCAGATCTTAAGTTCCAAAAGTCTTGCAAAAGTCTTTAGAATCATGGGGCTTTGTGCAATGTGAACTGTAAAGATCATTGAGGCTTTCTTTTTCTGACAGGTTAGGTTTAAGCGAAAATAACAGATGTAAAAACGCAAGGAATTAAATAGGAGAAATTAACACAGCATCAGTGCTCATAGCAGTCCATGAAGTTATACATTAAGTCAAATACCACCACACATACAAGCTCAAACTGTGTCTCAAAGACACACAAAATCAATAGGGTACTTTTTAAGCATCCATATTTTATGGTATTAAAGTTTGAATTTTCTTTTTGTTTCCATTTACTTTATTTTCTGTACAGACGCTAAGGAAGGTATGGAATAAAGAGAGGGGTGAGCAGTTCTTTACCTTACCTAACAGATTGCAAGGCAGCCTTGGAAGAAAGCCAGTGGCTGATTTGATTTTAATAATATAGTCTGTGATATAGGGATGCAAGGAAACAAATTGACCAGTTCATTCAGAACCACAACAGTGTCTCAACAAGGCAGACTGGGGGATTGATTAAAAGGTGCACCACTGCATCAATGACAATCATTTTCCATTCAAGGTACACTTTGCCAACAAAGCTGAATGGAATCGAGCTCTCAAATACATTGAGCAAAAACAAGCATCACCTTGAGACTACGACTGTGTTACATAAAGCAACAGGTCCCAGTGAGTATCCAAACGAAACGGAGGGTTTTTGCAACCGCTCATCTAAATAACAAACACAAAGTATTGACCACAGGCGTCTCCTCGGGGGAGAGGGTTTAACCCAGGGTTCGGTAGCAGGTTCCTTCTGAAGAGCAACCCCCCCCCCCCCCACCACCACCACCACCACCACGGTCCACAAGGCGCCAGAGGAACGTGGAGGAGATGGTATCGCCCTGATATTAGCTCAGCCGAGCGAGCGGCACAAGAGATTCTCCCTGCTTTGCATGATCCCTCTCAGAGCGTGACGGTAATATATCTATATTAGTGTCAGGGTCCTCCTGCGTCTTTGCCTCGCTGCGGCCCCCAGGGTGGAGCCACACGCCTGCCTGCGCTGGTCTCGGGCCACTTAGAGACGAGCAAGGTCCCTAGCAGGACCGTTTGCACTGGAGAAACAATTTAGTTTAGGCTGATCAGGGCGCTCATGAGGGGAGAGAGGCAGGGAGGCAGGGGGAGGGAGGGAGGGAGGGCGGAGGGGGGGAGCTGGCGGTTTTTGTAATTTGTTGCTTTCTCCGAGAACAATCTGGAACAAAGTGCATTTAATAGTTTCCCCCGGAGCAAAACAATAAATGAATTGCGAAAGTGAATGTAATTGCCGCCATAAATCGAAGGGGCGGCACGATGCTTAAACATGGAGTCAAACTAATCTATGAAATGCTATATATTTGTCGACGGATCGAGATAAAAACACTTGACATTTCACATATCATATAGGACGTCGCCTTAGTTACCGTTGTGTCACAGCCATCCAAGGACGCACGTTTTTTCCCTTAGATAAACCGAGAACGACGACATCGACTGAGAAAGAGTGGATCTCTTTGCCTGAACAAGTGCACGCACGGCAGCCGCCAGAAATACAACCCAACACCGCGGCCTCTGTTCATCCTCGCTGGGCGCCAAGCACCACCGCAGCGTGTTTGGTTTCCCTGGGTTCTCTGGAACCCAGAAGCCGTCCGCCCGACGGTCGTACCTATACGTTCTGATCCGTGTGGACTGCTGCGGGGCTAGCGGCGGGGCTAGCGGCGGGGGATACTGTATTTTCAATGAGGTAGCGCATTAGGCAAAGGTGCTGAGGTTTCCATAAGTCGGGCCCGTGATTGACGGTGGCCCTCTTACACCGCACCACGTTGTCCCGGCCTGCCTGCCCGGTGCGGTTTCATTACCCTTTCTTCCCCTTCCCTTTGCCAGGAATTCTCAGACGCATGGAAGGAAGCCTGTTTTGACCTGCCTGTTGCACCGAGAGAAATCACAGGCTGTCCCTTCCCACGATGCAGCACCCCCCCCCCCCCCCCCAGGCGTCACCTTGACCCCTGCCTCCTTTCCTTTTCCCTGACAACCCCGGCTGAACGACCGCTCCGCGTTACAAAGTGCCACGGACGCGCGGCGTAATTAATAATGTTTAAAAAAACTGCTTTACGTACACATTTAGAAACAAAACAAGAAGGGGAAACACACCAGGAAAAAAAATGACCCTTTCGAAGGGCTTGATGAACGAGGAGGGCTGAGCGGCTTCAAGGGGATAACAAAGAGACACCCACCCCCCCCCCCCCCCCCCCCCCCCCCCTGTTGTTAGTACTTTAACAAACAAGGACATGCACTATGTTTAAGTAATATATGCAGGCTGGCTACT
Source organism: Gadus macrocephalus (assembly GCF_031168955.1). Classification (NCBI taxonomy): domain Eukaryota; kingdom Metazoa; phylum Chordata; class Actinopteri; order Gadiformes; family Gadidae; genus Gadus; species Gadus macrocephalus. Next base: position 4,600,182 of record NC_082396.1, on the reverse strand, counting down.
AATTAATGTTCTTGATAAATACACACCGTTACCCGTGAGCCAGGGGACTAATTAGACGAGCTGGAAGGGAAGCCCGGCGTGGAGGGACCACTCTGGGGGGACTCCAGAGCACGGAGAGCGCTCACTCCGTCATGCAGTCCCCCGGACCCCCGCCTCGTCCCCTGCTCATGGAACCCCACCAGGCCTGAGCGGGGGCCCGGGGAGCCGTGGCAGAAACGGCTTATTGATGCGTTGGCGGCGATGTAAATAACATAATGGGTGACTTTTTTCCACAGATGGTAAACGGTCGCTTGGAACAGTATCTCGGTGGGAAGGGAGAGAGAGTGTGTGTGTGTGTGTGTGTGTGTGTGTGTGTGTGTGTGTGTGTGTGTGTGTGTGTGTGTGTGTGTGTGTGTGTGGGGGTGGGTGTGTGTGTCTGCGTGCGCTTGGGGATGGAAATCCAGCACTCCCGTAAGCCTATCTCTTCCACACCTCTAACCAGGTCCAGGTAGACACTCTCGCTCTGTCTCTTCACCGCCAACTCTATCCAAAATAGGTCAGGGGATAGAGAGAGGGAGAGAGGGAGAGAGGGAGAGAGCAAGAGAGAGCAAGAGAGAGGGTGAGCAAGAGAGAGTGAGCGAGCGAAGCGAACACAAGAGAGAAAGGAGAGTGAGAGAGAGAGAAAGAGAGAGAGAGAGAGAGAAACAGGGTGAGAGAGGGAAAGAGAGAGAGAGCGAGAAAGTGAGTGAGCAAGCAAACGCTTGCACGCGATAGAGAGAGAGAGAGGGAGAGAGAGCGAGAAAGAGAGAGAGAGAGAGAGATAGAAAACAAACACAACCCATGGTGGTGGTGATAAGAAAGTGGGTGCCACGGCGATAGATCAACGTTTCCAGCCACAAAGAGGTGGCCAGGGTGCGGGCCGTTATGAAACGATCACTCAACAATAAATCCTTTATCTTCAACAGGCCTAAATTCACCACGACGTCCATTACCGCGCCGAACCCGGTGCACCTAACGAGGGGGGACGCCGTTGAAGATGAAAGCGTTTGAGGATGAAGAGCGGGGAAGGAGCGCGAGGAACACCAGAGGAATAAAGCCCACGTTGACCCCCCGCGACCTCTGGAAGCGCGGTGCTTTATTACCATTCTGCATGCCTCCGCCGTGACCTTTTCAATTCCCTCTCTAAAGGTTGTGTGTTCCCCGTGTCGGCAGGGCCCGGGCAGGAGCAGGAGAAGGAGCCTTGGAGACACCCCTCTCGCCCCCTCTCGCTCCAGCACCCCTCCGCTCCGCACACACACAGTGACCTACAAAGCTATTGTATTAAAAGAACTGCATTTATCACCGCTCGCCGGCTCTCTCTCCGCGCCCGCGACCGCTCGCCGCCTGCTCCCGAAACATAACCCTTACTCAAACTCAAGTGCACCTCCACTCAGCACTTTCAAAAGGTTTTAAGGCCCATTGGTCAACGGGATCTGTGGGAAACACAGAGAGAGAGAGAGAGAGAGCGAGAGGGAGAAGAAAGAAGGCGAGTCCATAGCGTCGGGCTGGTTAACGGGAGGAAAAGCTTTCGAGGAGCTACTGAAAGTTTAATCAGTCTGCGGTACGCGTTTCATATCCGCGGCTGTCTGAAACACAGAGGCCACCGCTGAACCCTCAAGAACTTCTGCCGATCGTCACAATGGAAATAGCTGATCCCCTGATAACCAATACAGGAACATAGGAGAAAATGCTTCATTCATGACATAGCTAAAGCACGTTGATGATCTTCTTCACCTACTAATGTGCACCACAGGCCTTTAAAACTATTTGTAAAGACTATATATCATATATATCTTTTGGAATTCAATAATATCACTTGTGGCTCGTCTGCCTTCACAATGAAGGCTCGATCTGTGCTGCCTGTCCAGAGAAAGGGGAACCCTCTACTTACTAAGCTGTAACTGGCTTGACTCCAGTTGAAAATGTCAAGATGGTGGGTTTAGGGGGGTTTTGAAACTGAAAGACTCGGCAATACTGGAGAGGGGTGATGATGCTAAGTCGTAAAGTACAGGGCCTGGCAAGCCCCGTCCTCTCTCCAGTGTGTGAATCGCGATAGCGCTGCTGTAACTCCTGGTGGTGCTATCACTCCTATCAGTTAGCACTGCTATCAGTTAGCAAGGTTCTATCAGCTAACGCACTGCTACCAGCTAGCAAACTGCTATCAGATAGCCTTGTGCTACCAGCTAGTACATGGCTAGCTGGCATCTGCTATCATGTTGCTACGGCTAGCTTATACCGCATAGCATGTTGCTGCCAGCTCGCACATTGCTAGCTGCTATCTGCTAGCATGCTGCTACTGGCTACCTTCTAACGTATAGCATGGTACTTCCAGCTAGCACATTGCTAGCTGCTATCTTCTATCATGGTGCTAGCATAGTGCAACCAAATAGCAGGTTGCTACCAGGAACATGCTAGCTCATTACTGCGAGCTAGCACACTGCCTGCCAATGCAGCCTGATGCACTTGATAGAAGTCTTTCATCTTTTGTGTGTCATTCGCTCCCTGACGGCGGGCCTGTCAGCTGTTCCGTGTCATGTTTTCTATTGTGTAATGATAAAGGTAGGGATTTCATATGCATCACACCGTGATAATGCTCTCCCTGTTCCCGTGTACAAATGTATTTTTAATGCTACACCATATGCCTTATGAATACATTAAAGCTAAGTTAGTACAGCCTGAGTTCCTCGCATGTGTTTGTGACAATGTGCTTTTCCCTTTATCCAAATACTGGAGTTTTAGCTACGGGAAAACCACAAGAGCACTAAAACAAAATACAACAGCAATTAGCAGAATCTCACTGCAGGCTGACAGTCACAAAGTTCCTTCTCATTCAATAATCTAATTAAGATATTTTCAGGGACCGTGGCAAGATAATTGGAGAATGACAACACATTTACATTACTAACACTCCCTCATTTATATGTGTGCGCTGAGAAATGATATAACTACAACAACAACCGTCTGCAGACGGTTATCCTTAGCCCTCTGGTAGGGCTTTGTTATGCTCCGCGTATCGCATCCGCCGATCTCTAGCCCAGAGTCGGTTGTTTAACGTCTTCAAGAAACGGAACAAAATGTGATTCTAGTTACGTAATTAAAAATTAGACACACGTTTTCTAGAAAGGCTTCAAGTGGGTTGAAATCAACTATTCACGACCAAGGGGGAAGCATTGCATGACAACAAAACGCCACACAACCATACTGCTTTAGCTTCGCCGTGAAGCAGGGTTCGTCCGACTGCACTGCCTGTCGTAAGTCGTGCGGCCGGCCTCCTTTACCCTGACGCCAGGAGACATCTTTAAGATGAAAGCGGCGCTGCTGCTTACACAAGCTGTCACGTGCGCTCCGTGGCTGGGCATGTGTGTACAGTGTGTTATCTGTGTGCTGTCTCACAGGCCGCTCCTTGCTTCGGGGGGGTGTAGGGGTGGGAGTGGTGGGGGAGTAGGGGGTTGGTGGGGGGGGGGGGGGGGGGGGTGGGGGTTGGCAGTAGTGAAGACCGAGGCAGATGGCAGGAAGTGTGTGCGTGTGTCTGTGTGTGTGTGTGTGTGTGTGTGTGTGTGTGTGTGTGTGTGTGTCTGTGTGTGTGTGTGTGTCTGTGTGTGTGTGTGTGTGTGTGTGTGTGTGTGTGTGTGTAATGGAGACTTCACTTCCTGCGAGGCAGCGCCTGTGAGGTCGTGGGGGTCAACAGACAGCTTAGCCGTCAGAGCTCACGCAGGGAGAGACAGGAAGTGAGCGGGTCAGTCCTTTATCACCGAGACACAGTGCCTAGAGGGGCACGGGGGGGGGGGGGGGCTGGAGGGGAGCCCACAGGCAAGGGGGTAAGAGAGGGGGGGAGGGGTGGACGGGGAAGGGCGAGGGGGACAGGTATATTGTCCTATCTTTCATTCCTCCGAGATAAGAAGGCGAAGCTGACAGGCATTTCATTCAAGTCGCTCGCTTATTTCGTCTGATTGAACGTTAATGGCGGCCTTGGTGGATTTTATTTTTCATCATGGCTTTTCTGATAAAGATGCCCGTGTGACGCGCCGACCGTCTTGTTGTGCTGTTGTTGTTTTGGCTGCGTTATTTGGCCCGCTGCCAACACGTCGATAGCAAAATGAATCCCTGCTTTTGTAAACAGGGGAGCAAAACATCAGGGAGGAAATTCATGCCTCTTCTGAGCTCCAGAAATAGAAAAAAGCAAAAAGGTAAGTTCTCGTGTATTATTCGCACAGATGATTGAGAGGGAAATCACGCGTCTCTAAATGACTGAGTGGCTACTTCACACTATGAAGATGTGAAACCTATAAACACCTGTAAACACACAATTTGGAAATGGAAATACAGGCAAAGAAACTTGCAAAAACTAACACCATTAACAATAACAAATGGGTTAATGTGACATTTCTACTTGTCATTAACTACACGAGTAGAAAGCCAGGGAGATATCTGACTAATCACCTGAACGGATGTAACAGACTTTCCTTTTACATCCGTATGAATGTATATGTTCTCAGCAGGACCAAAAACAAGAATGGAGAATATTTATAATCAGCGGCAAAAATACATGAATATGAATGATTTACCTATTATGGGTTGAAGCCTCTTCACAAAACAAGCAAGCGGATCAATCCTTTTAGCAGCACTTGATTAGCGCCGACATTAAGTATGCAGGCGCTGATGTGTGAGCCATGAATATGCATTCGCTTTACGGTGTCAATTAGAGACAGGATAAACACACATGACGAGCCTTGGAGGGGAATTAGTGTAGCCGACCATTTCTAATTAACCGCTTTACGGAATGGCTCAAATTGAGCGGGAAAATCTGGCGGATGTTGCCGTGAACTTCATCCCCTGATGTAGAGTGTGTGTTTTTGCAGGAATGCTAAATTTTCTCCCTGGCTTTGACATGTGTGACTTGTTCCTCGTCAGTGAGTTCCCTGCTGCCTTTAGCTGTTGAGAAGCGCTGAGCATCTGCGAGACGCTGATACGAAACGCTGGACGCTATCGTTCACACGTCCTGGGCTACGGCGCTCAGGAGGCTGCAGCTTGACTTGATCTTGTCACAAGACGTTTACCTTGAGGCGAGGTGGGAAAAGGGAATTCTGGGACGAATAAAACAAGTATGGAGGAAAATGTCTCCACTGCAAAACAACCATAATTAGCATAAAGGCAGAATGAAAAAGAAAGATAAATTGATCCATATAACATTAAAAAAGAAAGAAAGTCCTAACATAGTAAGGACGGCATTCTGGCCTTCTTATTGGCTGTCGGCTGATGGGGAGATGAGGACATGCCTTTTTTGCACGAGCTGAAATCGTCCCCATCATCAGACCCGGGACCACACAACACCATTAGACCCAGGAGGTCAAAGGCCGCGCCCGCCATCACATCAATCACGCGGCTGTCATGAGACCGTTGCATTGCTTTCGTCTGGTACGTAATTCAGCTATCCTGGGATACGACCATATCGGTTAACACGCGTCACGGACCTGACACAAGTCTTTATTGCTCTGTCTAAAAGAAAGAAAGAGAGAGGGAGAGGGAGAGGGAGAGGGAGAGGGAGAGAGAGAGAGAGAGAGAGAGAGAGAGAGAGAGAGAGAGAGAGAGAGAGACTGACAGTGTATCCACCAGCTAAAGGATCAAATCGGGCCTATATTTATTTGACGTTCCACCACTTTGAGAGAAACCTTTAATAAGACGACATCAAACCTACCCCCCTCCTATGCCAATCTTAAATCGCATTGCGGCTTGCAGCCCCCCCCCCCACCCCCCGACAGACCCAAGCCCCCTCACTGCTTTCATGTGCCGGGACAAGGGTGCATGGGGGAACTCATTAGCTTCCTAGTCTTCCGACATCACACTCAGCTTCTGTCACCCTGTTATCCCACTAGTGTAACGTCTGACCACCACTCCCCCCCCCCACCCCGCCGCCCCCACCATCTCACTCTTCTCACCCCTCTCAGGTCTCGAACCTGGGAGTTGGACTGGTACTGATGACTAAACCAAGGTCTGGGAGAATGTCTGCTTTAGTCTCTGTCTCCCTCTCCCTCTCCCTCTCCCTCTCTCTCTCTCTCTCTCTCTCTCTCTGATCCGCTCAGATTACTCTCGCTAATGACTGGCGGCATCAATATAAAGGCAGCTGTTTTTTTTTTTTATTGTGTGTTAAGATGCACAACAGCTACTGTTACTCTCCATTGAGAATGTCACAGAGCTTATGATTAGCATTTAAAGGACGTGGGCGTGGCCGGCGACAGCAGCATTGATTGTCTGAGAGGCTGAGTGCGGTTCTCCTGCTCAATTAAGACATCAACGACAATCAACACTAGTGGGCTAAATTGACACCACTGACTTGAGCCAACCTCGGCGTGGGTATAAACGACACATGGTGAACCACACACGGGAGAGCAGGAATAATGGAGCTTGCTATGCTGACACAATGCGTTTCAGACGAGAACTAGAAAAACTATGAAAAATAAGAAAACTTTCCAATCACTCATGAACATCATCTATTCTCCCATTGTCAAACAAAACAACATGGTGAAGACGATGACGCAAGCTGTCAAAACGCACTCGGCAAAAAGCCAACGCAATCGGATATTAATATTGCCGTTGCTGAGTAAAGCTATTTTTATCTGAAACACATGCTGCGAGAGAAATATAGATATTACGCTGATCCACCATCTGCTTGGACATTCTACACGTGGAGAGCAGGGAAAAACAAAAATATTGATGTCTCGGGCACGGCGTGAATAATAGGGCGCACCTGAGTGTCCTCTGGGTTTAAAGGAGTACAGAACCGCCATATTGGGGATGAATCAATACTGATGATAACATTGGCTGGATACAATAAATCAAAGGGAGGCCGCCTCCGGGGGCCTGTCACACTCAGACGTGAAGCAGTGACGCCAAAGAACAAAGGAGAGCTTGGCTTGGCCCCGGTTCTCCCAGCATGGAGCACTGAAACATTTCGGCGAGTTTCTACGTTGCCCCTTGTATGGAGTGTTCTCGTATGACGAGAATTACAAAACAGTTTCTCAAGAGATGTGCCGTAAGCCGCGGAGCCTTAGAAGTGGATTGCGGGGAGAAGCTAATTTAAAAATATGTGCAGCTGGCCGTTCGCTGATGTGTTTCGGTTCGGTTTCGCCCTGCGTTTTGAGGGCCGGCGCTGAGACGGTTTATGTTTCAGGGCAATAACAAAGCATTACAGGACATTTTCCTTTCTTTCCTTTTCCACCCCTCAAAAAAACGCTCTCTCCATCTGAAACGCATTTTAACCTGTATTGTCTAATTGACCTTCCATAAGCACCGCTAAACAAAACAAACGGACAGAAACAGCGCAGATTACCATCCGAATGTGTGTGTGTGTTTTTTTTTTCTCTGAAAGCTGCCGTTAATAACACACATCTGATTTGGCTATCGGTTCATCCTGCCTTCAATTTGACTGGAGCATGTTTTACGTTACACCGAACCAGTCTCTGCGATGACACACACTGTGAGAGCCACAGAGTCGGAGAGCTGGAGGAAATGTCTCTCCGCACTGACGTTAACCCATCTGCCACACGTCTCTAACAAAACAATGGCTCTAAAACAGATACCGAGCCACAAGGGAAACACCCGGCTCCTACTGAAAATGGATGCAGTGGTGGCAGAAATATTACCCAGTTGAAAGATACTTCCAAACAGCGCTGACGATGTGTTGTCATCGGCACTCGCACCTAACCTTTCAACGTCGTATCCCCACGGTACGCCTACTTACTTTGTCAGATGTGATTCTGATAAATGTCACACAAACGGCAGAAAACACTCAGTTCTGCAGCCACGGAGGCTTCAGTGGTAACAGTTTTGAGATAAGAGACGGAGAAGAAACACACTGTTGGGTAGCTAAACGACCAGGCCGGATGTTTCTGGTTTCATATTCAGGCCTGCGATAGAACTTCAAGAAATTAACTCTGAATGGCCGGGAGGCTATTCAGTGCTATTCCATCCACTTCACGGCTCTGAAATTACATTAACCTTTTTAGACCGAATTCTGGGAGTTTTTTTAAGCTAGCTAAGTATTGCATATCTAATAGACTGCTTTGTAGGGGGGAAATGTGGTGGAAAATGACAAGATTATTAGATAGAGGGTAGGACTCTAATGGAGTGTCAAGACGGACTTTGCTGAAAACACCTTTGAAAATGCCAGCTACACAAGACTCGGAGAAGCGAGAGGCTAACGTAGAGAGAGGAAAATCTCTCCGCAATAAGCCGGCGCACGCCTGAACACAGCCGATACAGTAAAACAAACATGCCACACTTTATTTTCTTCATATCTTCGAGATTCTTGCTTTTTTCACCCCAATTATGGCCCCCCCTTCTCCTAAACATGTTAAAGTCAACAAAACCTTGATACTGTTTTAATAAGAGGAAAGGCTCCAGGCTTTGGGTATCTCTCCTCGGTTCCAAGGACCCCTTCCCCTGTATCGCATTGTCTCCATTTCAACTTTTCCCTAACATCCCTTCATACCCTGCAGGGCCGCTCGCATGTTGCACTCGGTATTCCGTGCGGCTTCGAGAGTTCACTCTTAACTATCACCATGTGGGCCGGGGCAGGGGCAGCAGCGTTTAGCTGCAGATAAAGACACGGCAAAAATATAGCCCTGCTTATCTCCCCCTTCAATTTCCCCCAATTATTACGAAAGAAAAGGATAACCCAAGACGCTGTTCTGACATGCCACACACCGATTTGAGGTGACTAACACATAAAGGGTACATGAATTTAGTATCTCGCTATGCAAATCTGCTCTTCCCCCTTCTGAACTCGAAGGGCCCTCCAGCCTCCACTAAAGCTGGCATCCACGTATCAGCCAATCAGATTAAACCTCCTTCCGCTTCTATTTCCAATAGGCCGGTTTTTTAGAACGCCTCACTTTCCCATAAAGCGGCTCAGACCGGTACTCTCGGCTCTACACGTCTCCCTGAGCTTGTGCAAACAATTAGGATTTAGATGCATCCTGCAACACCCGGAGTTATACATTATCCTCAACTAACCTGCAGTGCTGCTGCTTTAAAATGCGTCGGGGCACGGCCAACCAGCCTCAGGCCATGGCCATGGCTGATGCCCCCCCTGCTGGGAGGATGAGCCAGGCGGGCGCATGCTGCCTCTTGACAGGAGGCGTGTGCAGCGCACTTCCAATGTCTGCTGCTGCCCGGTCTAATAGCAAACTACAGACGACTTTCTACCATGCTGTGGTGCCCCTCTGGCATTGGCGACGGCCTTCCAACCAGGTGGGAGAGCAGCGGGCTCGAGGAGGCCAGGGTAGTGTTGCGAAAGAAGGACCAGGAGAAGTTTCAGATAGGTACCCTGATCACTCTTGTGCTCAAATGTCTTGTTGTGTTGCAGGCTAGCCTAACACTGATCAGTCCTGATAGCGTCAAACTGGCAGGACGCAGGGAGGAACCCGTTGCCGCCAGCCAGCCATCCAGCCCTGCCCTCTTCATAGAAAGAAACCCAGTGCTAATAACGTTTGTTTGTAGCAGAGTTTGGGCAGGGCTGTATAAAGGCGGGCTGTTAACTGAGCGGTAAGCAGTGAGCGAGATCTGTCCAGAGAGTGCATTAAGTGGTGTTTGAGACGTGCTTGTGGTGGTAGAGAGAGAGATGGAATCATTGCAAGAGGGGATCTGATGTCACGAGGACATCAACGCAGAATTCTTGAATTTATATAATAAGCCGTAGGGGGATCGCGGCCGCTCCGTCGAGTGATAGCTTTGCATTATTTCCTTTGCCACCTGCTCATCAATTCTCTGCAATCAACACAATCCACGACGTCTTGTTCCTCCGGCCTCGAGGACCCTCTGCTGATAAACCAAAGGCCACTAAGTCTTTCAAGTGAGCCCGTAACCGTTTCCGACAAGGGAACAAATACTGATTGTGATGCCGTCCATTAGGACTGCGGTGTTGTGTCTGCCACATCCGTCAGTGTCTTTGCGTGCCCTTTCTGCCCACTCAAGCTCTAATGGTGATAGGTGACTCGATACAGGCCATACTTAAGTCCCAGTAAACCCTGTTTTCTTTCAAAATGTGTTCAATAGAACTACAGGCAGTGCGCTCTCAGATACTATTCTACATAGATAAAGAATAGGATATAGAGAAAGATCTTCTTTGAAAGAACCGGGGATTTACATTAAAATAGACGTATGCTATACTGCTACTGTATTTCTTTTCATCACATTGCCACGGAGGGAACTGTACGCAATTGAAGTAACTAACAGGACCCATGGAAGACAACGAGGAAGGAGAATCACTTCATGTCCACAACACACTCTCAGATCTCCATCAAGGGGAGGACTGAGGACCTCCTCCTCATTTTCACCATCATCGTCCTCATGATGATCATCCTCATCATCCTCATGATGATCATCCTCATCATCATCATCATCATAATCATCACCACCATCATCACCATCATCATCATGATCATCATCACCTTGCCAGATGAATGAAGATGAAGAGAGAAGGAGTAGAACTCTATCCTTGTTTCTTTCAACGCTTCATTCTCCAGCGGTGGCGTTGAACGGAGCGATGCTATCTGGCAT
>NC_082396.1:4560641-4587007 GCF_031168955.1 Gadus macrocephalus | reverse complement strand
AAAGATCAACTTTTCACGGATTCTAACGAAACCTAGCAGTTGAATGATCACATTAATGAGCACACGTACAATCTCTCTCTCTCTCTCTCTCTCTCTCTCTCTCAATCTCTATCTATCTATCTATCTAGATATATCTAACTCCTCTGGATGTGGTCTGCCGCCTTATAATGTCTCGGCAGGGATTCTGCAGAGGCGGAGGCGAGCTGCAGGGGTCGTGCAGGAGTCAGTGGGACAAGGTAAAACAGCAGAAGGGCATTAGCACCTGGTCAGTGGTGTGAGTGGGCCGTACGGCGCTAGTGCTGCCGCGGCTTCTCCTTCCTCTGGCTAAAATTAGACCCAGCCGTCGCCGACGCCCGGGACAGGGCTGTCAATGGAGGATAGAGCCCAGCGAGAGAGAATAAAACGACCGGTCCCTAATAGGGGTTGTTTCCCCCGACCGCCTGGGGGCGATCCCGACCGTCTCGATTGGATACGACCTTCAGAGGTTGACCTCCGTCTCGCAGCACGGGGGCACGGTCGTGTCTTCTCTGCACATCTGTGTCACCCACATACCGAATGCGCAGAGTTTACAAGACGACAAAAGTGCCAGGGGAAGATGTTTCTTTTTCAATCAGACGCGATTCCACGTTCAGCAGGGTAGTGATATGCAGGTGGGGAGCCCGGCGAACCGGCAAAGCAAACATATATTGCGAATATGCAAAGCATTAGAAATGAAAAGCACACAGGCATTCAAACTCCCGTTTCAATCCTTCTTTATGGTTTGATTCCAGTCCAGGGCGCCTGAACAGCTTCGTGCTCTGAGGGAATGAGGATCCTCTTGGGGGAGGAACTACTTTGCTCCCCCATGAGGAAAGTAGTTCCTCATGGGAGATACCCGGTTTCAATTATATTGTTTTAGACGAGGGCGATGACTCAAAGAGTCTGTGTGCCTGTGTGTGGTCTCTGAGAGCAGACGAATACAATGGCCCCGCCACAAGACAAAATAAAGTCAAAGCACTTTTGACTTAAAATAGACCGAATGAAGAGGATTACTACGCTCCAGTGTTGTTCATCCCCGGTGTCCATAAAAGCAGATTAAATACTGCTTATATTTAGAACAAAAGGTCTGCATTTCTAATCACAGCATGGAGATGATCTTTCAGCATCAATTGATAAAACGGTCCGCAAATCCCCCTTAATATTAGCACGGTAATATTCTGCCATGTTAATCAAGGGCTATTATAAAAGCAAAGGAGATGAATGATGAAATATTGAATCCATCATACGACACACTCTCAAGTGTAATAGCCTTTTATCCATGTGTTCAATGGGCAGGCTAAAACCAGGGTATTGTAGTTTTCCTTTAATGCTGGCTACAACACGGAGCCATAAATCTGAAGCAGCCCAGAGCTAGGAGAAACCAACACTAATTAACATAAGTTGTGAGAGGTCAAAGCCGGTGTCGTATTAGCAAGAACAAACACTATTTTTCAATTCCTATACTGGTCGGATGCTCTTTAAGTAATAGGTATTTTAGAATTCAGCCAACACAGATGCGTGGAAATCGCCTCACACACACACACGGTGCGGTGTGCTTTCCACAACCGTAGTCAAAAGGCAAGCAAATATGTGCGAGAGAGGTCTTGAATTGTGGGATAAAGAAAACACATTTTAACGAAGCAGGCACTCAAAAGGCACGGCCTGAATTGTGGGTCTCTTCAAGGCGGTTTGCTGGTTCATTGTAAAAACATCGTGGCACAGAACGGAAATTCATACTATTAATTTTTTTTTGTAACAAGTGCGCCCGGCGCTTTGGAGCACCTTTGTCCAAGGACAATGCAGACTCGGAGGAGGTCACCTCTCCCTCAGTGGGCCTGTGGGCGATTCGCACTCACTTTGATCCCTGGCTCCGCTGCTTGTACAGCCGGGCCCCGACTCAGGAGAGTGGGGAGGGATTAGGGACAGGAGGGCGAGGGAGAGAGAGAGAGAGAGAGAGAGAGAGAGAGAGAGAGAGAGAGAGAGAGAGAGAGCGAGGGAGAGCGACAGCTCCCCTTGTGTTTTACTCGTTTCACCACTCTTTATTTCGGGACAGGGGAGAGAATGTGCACTTCAATGGAGCCTTCAAGGTGTCTTGTTTCGAAGAAACCCTGGGCACTTAAAAGAGCGATCAAAGCAGTTGTTGGGTCATTGATAACGGTATAATGGCTTGCTTTGAGTGAACGGGCGTTTCGCAAGACATTCGGCGCACTGTTTCAAAACCGGTTGCTATTAGTCATGCCGTGGTTTTCATTTCCATATGTGTTCTGTGCCTCCTGGGTACGGACTCGCGCACCGGTGTGTATTACGTGTGCTCGAGTCGTGACACAGTTGATAATAATATTCACACCTTACGGGGAAAAACACAAGCGTGCGGTGCCTTTGTAACTCTTTGCACGAAAAGGCCAAATGTGAAAATGTTTGTGCACATTAGTGCGTGTCGCCGGGTTTCTTTTCTTTGATGTTGCTGTTCAAGCGTTCCTCGTTCCTGGACCTAATAAGCCCACAGATACAGTCAGAGTTACACCCAGCATTATCCTTGTACAGCATGCAGCATCACGTACCGAGTGTTTAATCCCAGTGCATATATAGTAACACCGTATAGCTATGTGCGCTATATGCGGTATGTTATGAGGGAGCCAGGCCATGAGAAATCCCAGGGGTTACCACTAGGCTGCAAGGCGGTTATTATGATGGACCGTGTTTCAGAGAGGCACACAATGGGAGATCTCAACTCATCCTCTGCCCCCCCCCCCCCCCCCCCCCCCCCCCATCCCCTCCACCACCACCACCACCACCCTACGCTATATGCAATCATCTGAGAGGGGACTCTCCACCCAACCCGTTCACAGCAGTAAGCAACTCAACCTCACAATTTCTCTCCCCCGCTCCCCCCACGACCTCCGGGGAGGAGCGGATGATACACCTGGCTTCCCACCTCAGGGAAACTGCTTTATTCATGCTAGGCTCCGGGAATGAGGGATCAACCGAGGTGGAAGTGTTCCCCGGAGCTTCCCCGCTCCACGGGCATCGCTTAGTACTTCCATCGTCCTTTTTTCAACTTTTTTGTCTTCTATTGTCCGACAAGGCTCGCTCGGATGCACTGGATGCTATAGAGGAAAATATGTGTTTCGATGTTGTTTTTAAAACATGCAAGACGAGCGACTTAAAACCAAGCACCACTGCAATGCCGAAACAGGGAATCCACCGCTAAACCCCAAACAAGCTTTATTCCTCTATTAATTCTTTAAAGAAACCAATAAATCTCCCACTGTGACTTCTCTATAGGAGACTATGCTTCTCAAAGGAGGACTAGAGATTGAAAAAACAACAACACCGGGAACATAACTATGGCTGTGTGCCTCCGGTAATATGCCCACAGAAAACGTATCATAAACCTTACATTACACCTATTATCACGGCATTCATGCTAATGTGTTCGCCAGGTCTATTTTGCAAGCCTGCGCGGCCGGGGTAATCATTAAGGGGTTTAATAGACCATGTCGCCTGTAGGTCCTGACAAGGCAAGCTGGGCAGGGTGGAGGATCCAGAGGAAAGGGTCACCTTCACGGGGGGAAGAATGCCCTGTCACGCTAGGTTTAGGGCCAAGAGCACCACGACTATCCCCAGCCGGGCCGTGGCCAAAACAATGCATTCCTGTGGCCTGCCATGCAGAACACTGGGGGCTCCACCTCTCCAAAAAAAGTTCATTACCCACAAAACTCAAAGAAAAGGCAGGAATACAGCAAAGACCTTCAAGCCGAGAGTGTAGTGATAACAAACGCCCTCCACGGCTACTAGAGCTGGTCCAAAATGTTCCAGCTAAAAGAAAAAAAAATCACATATTCAACTCAGATTAACTATTGATGGGGGCGTTTTTTAATGTTCCAATATAATGGCTCTGTAGCATGTAATAAAATCCTCACAATGAGGCCAAGGTTGAGGGGAAGCCCTCCATAGCATTTACAAAGCAGCCTTACTATGAGGCAACGCTGAGATAAACACACTGAATTGTTAAACGAAAATGACACAAACGTATTGCGCACATCGTCCGAGACGTTGCATCACTGCCTTTCAATCGGCTCTGATTGCGAAACTGCCCTGTGAGAAACGCCACATCACCGCAACACAGCTAGGCCACTGATTGGCTGTAGATACCCCTATGAAGGCAGTCCAGAATTCCCTACAGTATGCGAGGGAGAGAGAGGGACGGGGGGGAGGTGTGTGTGTGTGTGTGTGTGGGGGGCGGGGGTGGGTGGGGGGGGGGGTTAGGCTGGGCACAGGTGCCTCTAAATGAAGAGGATGAGAAGGGATCTCGAGCCCACCACCATCCCAAACGGGGACAGGGGACACGCTACTCAAGGTCACGGCGAATTCCAGCAGCCCAGCAGCGCCGCTGATTGATTTGGGAACCGCACGGAGCAGCTGGCTGAATGGAAGCAGGAAGGAGACCGGGGCAATCACCAGGTGGCTTTCATGAATTATAATGTCGCGCTGGCCGGTCCTCCTCCGTATCCCAAGCTGCTTCGGTACGGCGGCGGCGGCGGCTGGAGCGGCGTCTCCACAGGACGGATGCGTCCAAAGTGGACACGCTTTCAGTTTGCTCTGCCGACAACTCGAGGTAGAGTTTGTCGAACTGGCTCATCCGGTAACCAGTCACCGGTAGTTGCTGGTTGACACTGAGCTGCGCGGGAAAAGTCTCCTAAAATAAAAATTGGCCAGAGGACGAAATACTAAATTAAAGAATTCTAAATGGGGAGTTCATCATGAATATTGATCAAGCAGTAATTAGTTCCTAAAATTAACCCGCCGTATTCTTTTGCACCTAGTTTGGCGTGTGTTCGGAGGGTACATCTGAACTCCTTGTTCAGATGTCGGTCTACGATGCGGTCGGAAAAGCAGAGTTCAGATACTGAGCCGCACAACGGAGTGCACTATTTATTTAGACGGCCTAATTAAGCTTGGCTTAGAGACCACTGTGTAACCGATACTCATTACGTCTGATGGGGGCCTTGCACATTTTTCCATGACCCAGCCTGAGATTCCAAGGACCCTTACAGCGCTGGGCTCAGGTGGGGGGCCAATTACTCTGCTCGTTAAATCTCCAAACCATGATGGGCCTGAACACGCCAAAACTCTTTTGAACTCAAACCGAGTCACTCCAATTCCACAGTAGGGTATTCAACGCTCTGCTGAGAATAGAGTTGTTGTTATTTGAATCGCTCGATGACTTTGCTGGTGCTGAGTCCAGATAAACACAGGACTTCCTGTAAAAGGGAATTATCAGATGGAGTGCTTCCTACACTTTCCAAATTGATCGGTTGTCCTCTGGCATTGCTCCCGCAAGCCCAATACCTTCCAGACCGAGAACCGCTGGGTAGAGACTGGTGCATTGACCCACAGTGTGTTAGTGTAGCACAAACCCGCCAGACAACTGGGACCCAGAGAGATTTGGGACCACACAGGAACAAAGGCAAACTGACCATAATTCCTACGTGATTAGATTCAGCATGACACATTTGTACCCTATTATCGTCGGGCACATATTGTTATAATTTATAATAGAATATCATGCTTTAATATATACTATACACAGCGCATGGATAGGGTATATATGGGGAGACACTGAGATTTAAAGATGTGCGCATTAAGCAGACAGGCTTTAGAGGTTATCCGACATTTCTGTCAGTTTGACGTATTCAAAGGGCGGAGGCAGAGTCACCTCTGAGTGGTCCTCTGTATGACATCTCCTCCTGTGGACGCTGGCACAATGACTGAATCCTTTAGTTCTCACAAATGGTCCCTATTCAGGATTCTCAAAGAGAAGGTAGGCACTGGTTGATTTATGTTTAAATCTGTTCCGCCATTGTGCCCGTTACTAGCTCATTCATTAAAAACTCTGGCGACATTTATGATATCAAGGTCAGCGGTTGACAATGCAAGAAATGTTTAACCTGCTAAATTACGCCCGGAAATGATCACTTGAGTGGGTATACTTCATGATGATTTAATGCTAACACATCATATCATTTTTAATTAACTTGCAGCAGAAGAGAACATGGCGGTCTGCTGGTGTAATTCAAAGACTATAGCTGCCCATTAACGTGCACTCTATATTCACTCGCTGAATGCCATATCTATTTAGTTATAAATCAAACTTTTAGACGCAACATCAAAAGAGAATTCCAACCCGCAGGAGAAGAGAGTCTGAGTTCTAGGAGGAAAATTCCGGGATGGAGGGTGGGAAGATCGGCAATGGAGATTATTGAGTCAATGGCCGCTGAAGCCAAGACCAACAATATCCGCTGAATGTGCGAGTGCATCAAAAGCCTTCGATCTCCGTAATAAAAAACAGTCAGACATTTTTTAAAAATGGAATCCTCAATCCCCAATAAAGTAAAAAGTCATTTTCAACAAAGAGGACAAAACATTTGCTGAGGTCACAAATAAGTATTCCAAACCCTCTCCTGCAATCCCGGGTGTCGGAGCGAGAGCCGTTCCTGTGGGGAAGGCAGCGTTAGAGCTAATATACCTCCTCATAAACCTGGGCAAGGTGCTGCCGCGACGCCTCCTGAATCGCTGAGCAGGGTCTTTCGGCGGCCTGTTTAAAACACTGTGAGTCCGTCAGTTCGGGGCAGCCGTCGTACATCAACTCTCGTTCGCTGTAACCTTGGCAGATAATAACGACACTAAACAGGCCGTGTGTGTGGAGTTACAGCGACTGTGATTAAGGAATTATGTGTGTGGGTGCGTGGACATGGTGAGACTGTCAATACCCACAATACACCTGGGCGTAAGTTCGGGGCAGGATTCTGGGTTTGAGTGCGAAAGCAGCGAGGATGAATGTGTATCGCTTGTGTAGGTTTAAAGGGACTGTGAGATATGGTTGCTATGGTTGTTAGTGTTTTTGTGACATGTGCCACCAGGTAGTGGTACACAACACAAGCTAAATTCAGACAGACTTTGCAAAGAAGTCATTAATATTTACACCCGTCTTACACTTACTTGTGTTCCGACAGTTGTCATCTTATTAACCAACTTCAAACACTGCCAATCCCCACATTGCTGAAAATAGTTTTCTTTTGTAGTGTTTCTACGACAAAAACAAGAATGCATTAAGAGACGAAGCACTTGAATTTGTCAACGTTTGTCTAAATATCAAGAAATAGGCTGACTTTGAGTGGAACATAGAAGTAGCATGTGAGATCCTTAGATGTAAGAGTGTAAGTGAAACTGCTGATCAAATTCCATCATTATGGTATTTAATTATAAAAAATATACATATTTTGTGTTGAGTGTTATTTTGTGCAATGTTGTTTATGAAATCCACACGCCATGGTGTTATATAAGAACTATAAGAGAAGCTTAAAACTCTCGGATGCAGACCAAAATCAACCACTGGAAAGGTAGACAAAATGGGATAGATCACTGTGTTGAAGATAACTATGTTTAAGATCATGTAAGACATTGGATAGTACCGCATTCAGCAAAAATTATGGGGTACACTTCCCCTTTAAAAAACAGTAGCTCTTAACAAGAAATGGCAAGTGTTAAATGATGAGAGAAAAAACACTAAAACCAAATAGCAATGGCAAGATTTTAAATGACCATTTATGAAATAAATTCTGACAAAGCAAGACATTTTTCCTGCTTTTTTACCGGTTGAGAATCATCTTCCATTAAATGATCCTCCCATCCATGAACACAAAAGCAACCAAAGGGACAACAGCCCTATATGTAGCTCATACATCTCTTTTATACATCTAAATATGTACAAGGAAACCTAAACGTACCAGATTGATCAAATATATATAAAACACTGCATATGCAAAAGCAGCTGTGATTGCAAGCGGGTTATTAATCGTGCCCTGGTTGTGAGAGGATGTGCCGTTGTGTTTGTGTGTAAAAAAATATCCAACACTCATGAGTCTGAGCAGCTGCACAGAAGCCTTGTCTGTGTTGTGTTAATTTGCCTCTTACACACACACACACACACACACACACACACACACACACACACACACACACACACACACACACACACACACACACACACACACACACACACACACACACACACACACACACACACACCGTGTGCACATAATTGCTGCCTGCTCTGAAAAACGAAAGAATATATATACATATCTAAGCTTCAAAAAATTGGATGGCGGCGCCATTACCGCAATTAAGCAGAAATTAGCACCGAAGCATTTAACATACCGTTTTTGAAACCCCTTCTGTGTCAAACAGCCTTGTAGTGCCTGGTGGAACCTGAGACCCATATGTTAGGAGGGAAGTGGGGCTCGTTGATCATTTAGTATAAGGCAGTGGAAATGGCACACTGTGATCACCTAAATCCTACTTTCATGGGCCCGACCCCGGCAAGGTCGAGTCTGGGAGCCACACATGGCTTCATTACGTGGGATTGTTTTTCCTAGCCCACTTGCTTCAAGACCTGCTGCTATCCTGCCTCTGATTGGCTAACACCAACCCTCACTCCTCGCCCTCAACCTAACATATCAATCCTCATGACTTAGCCTCACTAAACAGAGGCGTAGCACGTAGCAAATGTGGAAAGAAGAAAGAAAGAAAAAAGAAAAAGCCTTCATTACAGCGGAAGATCGGAAGGGGGCACGGATGAAGTCAAATAATCTGCCCAGCAACAGAATTGTAATAAATGCAGTCGTGTTGGCAGGACCATCATTTAGGTAGAAGAAGTAGTATAACAACAAGAAGAACACCCTCTCCTGTGCCTTCGCGATTGCCTGCTTAATCATAATGTATCTCTCCTAATCCATAACTGGAGCAGCCGGTTCTTTGATGCAGAGTCATGTAAGACGTCATGCACCGCCACGTTAATTAAGTGTATTGAGAGGAAAGCGCGGATTCAATAGTCTCATTATTATTCATTCAATAATTAAAATATCCATCTGTGAGGCCCAAATTGAAAACTCTGCCGAGCGGAGAGGAAAAATGCGCGGTAATGAGGGGTGGCCAGACTGGTTGATAGGTGTGAGGTGGAGGAAGACAAAGACGAGATGGAGCGTTCTTCGGCAGCGGATCTACAGGGTATTCCTGCATACATGGCATCTCCCAGCCAGCCAGCCATGTTATTCAGTCTGGGGGGCAGCATGCCACCGCTGCTGAGAGGAAAGAAAATCGACTAAATAAACTGGAGTGGACGTGGCGAACTGACATACAGTGTTACCACGGCGACACTGCTGCATCGTTAATAATATTTGAGTGCGCACACCCACACACACACACACACACACACACACACACACACACACACACACACACACTCCAAACTGATTCAGACAGTT
Source organism: Gadus macrocephalus (assembly GCF_031168955.1). Classification (NCBI taxonomy): domain Eukaryota; kingdom Metazoa; phylum Chordata; class Actinopteri; order Gadiformes; family Gadidae; genus Gadus; species Gadus macrocephalus. Next base: position 4,577,663 of record NC_082396.1, on the reverse strand, counting down.
AATTAACAATAATGATGTAAACAGGGTCTCAGCAGAAGTCCGCCAGCAATCTGTTTAAACAATAGCAACGAGATAGTGGAGTGCTAGCCCCAGCCGAGCTGGGGCTAGCTCGGCTGATTAGGATCTGAGAGGTTCATTAGTGATCCCGGCTCCAGGGACAGGAGAGGCGACCGGGCCGTTTTATGAGATGACCAAGAAAAGGAATTTGACGGCACCTAAAAATTCTCAAACTTTAAATGCCCAAAAAAAAAAGGAAAACAACACTAGGATTCCAAAAAAAAAAAGTCACGACGGGTGTACGCCGTGCCAGAGCTTTGCCTCGGGGTGACGGGCTGAAAGCTCGACGCAAACAATACCCTTCTGCTCACGCCGTGCCTCGCTGGGATCTCTCCCCGGTCGTTCGAGTGCAAACAAACAACTCCGCACAGACAGTCCCTCCCCTGAGCCAACCCTGGCTCGCTTTGAAAAGCCACATTGTTGTGAGGGACTCGTGCATGCTCATTCCAACCTGGCAATTTATCTGAGTGTGAGGTAGCAAATAAGAACTAATTGCTGTTAACCGCCCAGTGGAGTGTCTGCGGCCCCACTCACTTTCTTTCTGCCCTCGTTCGCCCCGGTCTGAGGGAATCACCCTGTAAAAAAATAAATAAAGGCGTGGCTCCCGCTGCGAGCCCCTCCGATTCCCCCCTCGCTTGACGAAAAAAATAGTAAAAAGACCAGGCAGACGTGTGCCTTTTGTTCTTTGATATCGGCGTAGAAGACGCTTCCGGTATAATTAATGAATGCACGCGCGTCTTGTCACGCACGTCTGCCGTCGTACCACGGCGGCACTCGGCAGCATCTTTTTAATCAACCGCTTCCTCTGACGGTTCCTCCACCCCCCTCCCCACCCCCCCCTGCCGGTTCTGTGGGGGCTGTCTTTGCTGCTCCCCGGAGGTACGGCTGAGGGGAGGGACGCAGGCGTTCTCTCAGAGCTCAAGACGCAGCCTCGAGAGGGGGAGAAATCATCCCCACGTCTGGAGTCTGCGAGTCCGAGAGGGCTTGACGGATCCTCGATGCTTGCCAGCTCGTATTATGGACAAGGTGCGTTAATAAGAGAACGGCGAGAAGAGGCCTTTTGCATCGCATCGCATCGTCTAGGGTGGGGGGGGGGGAGGTGGAGGGAGGGGGGGGCTTCGCAATCAAGACTCCAGCCAGCTGACATCAGCCCGATCTGCATAGGCACTCTGGAGATTGCCTCTTCAATCCCCGTCAACTGTGATTAACCCTCTTGAGGTGCGCGGAAATGTCACATTTTACATATCCTAATATTTCGACCCACATAAACCGCGCGCCGTATTATTCTCTGGAGCGAAATGTCAAGGGGGAGGTGATACTGTGGTGGTTCTGTCCTCTCACCTTCTACCCTGTGACAGACCCGACCCCCCCCCCCCCCCCCCCTGGGCCACCGGGCTAATGGGATCCGGGGGACGATGGTCAACACGCGAAGGGGGGGGGGGGGGGGGGGGGCACACCGCTAAGACCACGCTAAGCGTAATTGGAGCTAATTAGAGCTCGACGCCGATGTTTCAGATCCGATTAACAACAATGATCAATTTAAGTTGCGCCCGGTGACCTTTCTAAAGCCCCGGCCTAATTAACCTTTGTGGACACATGCAGGTATGCAGAACCGGGCCCCCCCCCCCCGATCGATGAGGGGCAGAGGGGCCACAGGGAGGGCCTAGTTGTGGATCCAGTGTAAGTCGCGCGCAGCAGGTACGCTTCAGTGGACCACAAACAGCAGGGCTTTCCTCTGATTTGAGGCAGGGGCACCGAGACATACTGAAGGATACCGCTGGGCATTGCCGGTGAGATACCACTGAAACGGTGCATCTTTAATGAATGAATTAAACGGGGACACGGTGTTCATAGATGGAGGAACGAAGATGATTAGAGATTAAGGGAGGATCTGAGGGAGGAATGGTCGCAGCAGTGGGTACTTTGGAAGCCACTGGCAAACATCGAACCCGCGTCATCTTACAAAGTCACACATTTACATTTCAGGGAATAAATCAGGAAATAAATCCCAAAGAGAGCAGGCGAGAATGAGTTGTGTCACTGTTGAAGTATGAGTTGAAGCGTGAGTGAAAGGGAAAATTTGGTGACACGCGGTGCTGTGTAAGCAGATCAGCAGTTAACCTCTCGGTTGCCTGTACAAATGAATGGCTCAGTTTACTCAGCCGTGGTCACAAGCCAAATACATTCACAATAAAGCCTTTATGCTCGACTCGGCCATTATATAATTAAATCAGGAGTCACTTGCACTTGCAGGACAATAATTAATTTTGCAGGGTTACAGGGCAGTGGAAAAAACTGTGTGTGGGAACTGTTCTCCGCATTAATAAGGGTAATTAATACCTTTGAGAGTAGCCAAAAAACAAACCAAAAAAGTATGTTGTGGTAAATTATAAATATGTCTTGCTTCATTTATAAATAAGAAAACACAAGGCAAATTTATATTTTCAGTCATATTTTGACAATCTTCACTGACTGCAGCAGAGGAATTGCTGTTAAACCCATTCAGCCATGGCAGGAGTTATGGACGTCTTACATGGTCAAGAGGCCAACTTGTCCGCCACACTCCAGTGTATTTCCTCTCCCACAAACACTTTGGTCGCGCATTAGAGATACTTGTTTTTGCTTTTCCACCATGCCCTTAACAGGCCAATGGCTGGCAGAGGATTATCAAGTAGAGGTTATGAGCTGTCAACGACACATGCTTGTTTCATACATTGTAAATGCATTCTTAGAGCTCTACTGGGAACATTTATATTTAAGTTGAATATCTGCAAGCCTTGAAACTGGCTCACAGGGACGGGTGTCTAACCCCTTCATTCCACACCATTCATCTTCCATCCGCTGTCTTTTTGGGGCATTTATTTGCTCTGTGGGCGAGTTTGCGGTTTCCTCAGTCTCATAGAAACCATGTGTGTGATATGACTACAAAACACTCCCAGGGTCACCGGGGAGTTGAAGGCAAGGCCACTTAATACAAACGGTTACCATGTCACTGTCTGGCTCAGACAGCTGCTCGAGCGACGCGCACCAAGCCAGACACTTTCAGAAAAGATTATTCAATTGTGGTTTGTGGTCAAAGGATAAAATAAAATAAAATAAAATATCGAATGGCTCGGTTTTTTCCGCGAGACCATTAGCAGACAACAAAGATGGCTAGCTGTATCTCCAATGTGCAGCATACCGCCGTGACCAAAATCCTTGCTATTTTATTCCACCGTCACATACCCTGAGGAGTGGCTGGGCTACTTTTAAAAACAAACCCACTTAAGTTAATAACACTCATTGAGGGTTTGAACCGACAAGACCAAGGCTACTATGACTGAACCAGCTCTTATGCTTTAAGTTAACGCAGTGTCTTTTGTCGGGAGGGTTACTGTCAAACTATGTTTCATTTTGAGCTGTGGAATAAGTGAGGCCTGGACTGAGGGCTGAATGGCTTCCAGATGGCGGTGTTGGTGTCCCCCTCCCCACGCAGTCTGTCTCCCAGCTTTCTACCTGACAGACTCTGCAGACGGGGGAGATTTGAAGCAGCCTTCCGTGACCAACTGAGGCAAAAGACCAACATGAGCCATCTCCTCTGATGCATGTACAGCATGCCATGTACGATTCAGAGATCGCAGGGCCTCCGCAACGCAAACATCCATGGGACAACAGAGACGGACATGTGTGTGCAAGCATGTGCATACGAACGCACACACACATGCATACCCACAGGCTTGCACACACACACACACACACACGCACGCACGCACGCACGCACGCACGCACGCACGCACGCACGCACGCACGCACGCACGCACGCACGCACGCACGCACGCACGCACGCACGCACGCACGCACACACACACACACACACACACACACACACACACACACACACACACACACACACACACACACACACACACACACACACACACACACACACACACACTCACACATCCGTGGGACAACAGAGACGGACATGTGTGCAAGGCAAGCATGTGCATACATACGCACACACAGGCGCACACACACACACACACACACACACTCACACAAACATACACACACACACACACACAAAACACACATACACACAGGAAAGGATATCCAGGCAATCATGCTGTCATGGGGGGGATAGGGTGAAAGAAAGGTCTGAGTCAAAGTTTGAAATCAGCCTTTCAAGCTTATCCAGTGAGATTTTGAATATGCCTCTCTGTCACACCGAGTGCCACCTCAAGACATCAACACCATCGCCGAAAGTCTTTCTCTTTCATTTCCCGGCCCATTCACTGGCGCGGCAACGCTGAGTATTGCGTTTCCCCAAAACGGCCAGCCCTTTCCAAATGGACCATAATAACACGGCATGCTCCATATATCAGCACACCCATGATGAGACCTATTTATTGTGTCCTGGCGCAAGAAAATATTGACAGTCTGTTGGAGTGGCTTGGCTGCCATCGACCGACAAGCCAGGGTTATTATAATAACTCATACCGGTCCAAATCAGGGCCAAGCCTCGGCTGTAGGTTTTCCCTTCACCGCAATTTCCTTTGGAAATGCTACGCAGGCAGCCGGCTTGAGGGAGGAGAAGCCAGGGCTTCTCGCCCATGTTGCTGCTGCATGTACTTTTTTTGTTTTCGGTCAGCACGGCTCCCTCGGGGGGTGTTTCACGGCCCGGGCGGTGGGGAGGGTGTCCTGGCTGGTGGGCCGTGGTCATCCAGAGCTACAGAGAGAGTTCAGACAGGCTGCCCTCGCTGGCTGCGGAAAAATACACTCTTCTGGGCCCAATTTTGTAGTTCTTTTTAAACCTCATTCCATTGCAATCGTTTCCCCCCCCCCCCCCCCCCCCGTTCAGTGCAGGATGAGAGGATGGACTCCCATCGAACCCTCTGATGCCGGGCCGGAGACAGAGACAGAGTGAGGTTGTTGAAGGCTGGAGCAGACAGCTTCCAGATAGCCCTCAAATGCCTGGTGGGGGGTTAAATGGCAGGTTTCCCTGGCTCAGGCCGACCATCTGTCTTCATCTGAAAGCCATCCCTCAGTAAGGCTCTGAACTTGCAGTTCTACCTCACATCAATTCAATGGGGGAAAGAAAAAGCACACATCTGCTTCTGCGTAGGAAAAAATAACACGTTTTCGGAATATACCGGCAGACAACTGAGAATATTCCCTTTAAATAATAATAATAATAATAATAATACATTTCATTTAGAGGCGCCTTTCAAGACACCCAAGGTCACCTTACAGAGCATATAGTCATCATACATTTTTTAAAAAACAAGACATTGTGGAAAAAAAAAATAAAATAAAAAAAAAATAAACATAAGCAATAAGAAATAAATAAAACAAAAACAAGACAAAACAAAACAAAACAAAAAAACAAAACAATCAAAACAGTGATCAGTTAGACGTTGTGTGCGAGTTTGAACAGGTGAGTTTTGGGCAAATAAGTAATATTCTGAACTCTAAGCTATACAGAATGTGGCAAAAACTGCTTCTTTCGGATGCCGTATTTGAGATACGTTGATAGTAACATCAGAATGTATTTTAGGGTAAAGTAGGTTATTTTATTCAAAAATACAGATTTTGTAGACAATAATAAATGGTAGATACAGAAATGGGTCAACTGAAACCACTATTAGCATTTGTTGGCTAACTTCAATGATTCAAATTGGTTGCAATAGCTGGACTGTCCCTTAGCCTGGAGACTGTCCCTTAGCCTGGAGACCGTCCCTTAGCCTGGAGACTGTCCCTTAGCCTGGAGACTGTCCCTTAGCCTGGAGACTGTCCCTTATCCTAGAGACTGTCCCTTAGCCTTGAGACTGTCCCTTAGCCTTGAGACTGTCCCTTAGCCTTGAGACTGTCCCTTATCCCACAGACTGTCCCTTAGCCTGGAGACTGTCCCTTAGCCTTGAGACTGTCCCTTAGCCTGGAGACTGGCTCTTATCCCACAGACTGTCCCTTAGCCTGGAGACTGTCCCTTAGCCTTGAGACTGTCCCTTAGCCTGGAGACTGTCCCTTAGCCCACAGACTGTCCCTTAGCCTTGAGACTGTCCCTTAGCCTGGAGACTGGCTCTTAGCCTGGAGACTGTCCCTTAGCCCACAGACTGTCCCTTAGCCTGGAGACTGGCTCTTAGCCTGGAGACTGTCCCTTAGCCCACAGACTGTCCCTTAGCCTGGAGACTGGCTCTTAGCAAAAGCGACAAGGATCATCAACCAGCGAGTCTCTCTCTTTTGAATCGTACACGCTACGTTTATTGTTGCATGGCTAACCCCTGGGAACCCTTGGTGATTGGTGATTCAGCTGCACAGGGGTTTGCAAACAGACCGCCCATGTTCCTCAGTGTGGATCTACGAGGCGGGGTGTCTTGCTTTGGTTTTGTCCCCCCCCCCCCCCCCCCCCCCCCCCCTTCCAGTCGGCTGTCATCCCACTCACGCTGAAGAGCTTAACGTTCAAGCACCTCCAGTACATTTGAATGACCTGTTTGCCGATCGTATGACTGAAACCCGAACACACCTGACGCTGGAAGAATGTCTGCTAAGACCCTGGATCAGAGAGCTCTGAGAAGGCCGGAGCCTACACTCAACATGTCTCGCTGCATATCAGAAAAGGCGAGACAGAAAAAAAATCAAGGCAACATCCTTATTTGGAGGAAGCAAAGGCCACGTCCCGTTCGCAGATGCTGTACCAAGGCCGAAAAGAACTAAAACTCAGACAAATATAATGACTGGTCTCGTCCTACAAGGCCAGTCAATCACAGAGCCCCCGCTGTTTCCACTGAGAGCTCTGCTCGGAACAAAGCAGCTGTACAAATAAATTAGAAGGGTTCCAGCCAGCTCCCAGAAGAAAAACAAAGACAAGGAATCAACTGAAACCCTGCTCACACGAATGACAGGAAACCGCTATCACACGAGAGTTGGATACAGAAACAAGGACTGAAATGAAAGACATCTTTGGAATGCGCGTACCGCAAAACATAGGTGATAGGGGTTTGCAAGGTGACGTTGAGGGAGGATGTGGTAGGGAGGTGGGCAGACTTTTCGAAGACAGCTGTAGGCCCTTGTTCTCATCGATAGCCCTCTCCTCTGGTCTGAGCTCCAGGCAGGCCCTGGGCTTTGATACCTCCTCAACTTAAACTGAAGGATGCACAAACTGCTAGTGCAAAACAGTAATTCACTCCAGAGCGTGAATTAGGATAGATTGTGATTTCTTTAATCAGAATAAATGTCAAAATTATACTTTCTGCCCGGGAAAAGCTCTAAGCAAGCAGCCTCACAAAGGGGAATTACTAAGTTGTCATTGCCGTCCGTATTGAGATCGGCTCTGTCGTTCTTTCTCTCTCGCCATTAAATATGTCAATTGATCTGCCTGTGATGAGCCTCTGGGTCTATTGATTGGAGCTGAGCTGATTCAAAGCTATTTGGTCGCAGTGCTGATTTGTTTACCATTTCATGGTAGATCAACAGCAGACCATGGGGCACCAGGATGGATCACATGCAAAGTACTGTCTGGAGGCTTAGGCCCGGAAAAGGGTATGACTGACTGGTTTGTGATCAGTATTGGTCTGGGGCATTGCTTACCCAGGGGTTCTCAAACTGGCTTAATGTACCGCTTCTTAGGTGTTATTTCAACCAAGTACCCTTTCACAAAGCATTTATGGGAGTAAAAGAAAAGAAAACGAATAGTAATATAGGCAAATGTAAACATCTACATCAAACGTTGCAAATACCTACAGTTTTGTAGGAGACATGGGCTTGTGATTTTTGTCATTCCTTTGAAAGGTTTACCAAAGTTAACTTCAAATTTAATATATTCTATTGGTGTTGGACTCATTTTACAAATGTTAAGAGCCAATATTATGTATATATATAGATATAGATATAGATATACACAAACACACATTTTGCACGACTTACTTAAACCCTGTATCTTTGAGCATTCATGACATCAGTTTGTATTTGTTTTATTATTTATTTAAGAAACTATTCGTAGTTCATTAAATAAAGTTTCATTAGCCTGATGAACTGAAAATCCTCTCAACAGAGGTGAGTGCAACTCAAAAGTTAGAATAAACTGCCTTGAATGTGTCACTCTTAAACTTAAACCAGATCAAAGAGCATTTGATTTAATCCTGGGTATTGAGGAGATTTAGTGTGTACATCATTTCTCACCATGGCAATGCGTTTCTTCCTCAGTTCATTAGGCACAGTGAAGCTAATAATCTCTTGGTAATAACAATGCAGGGGTATATGCACTAGAGATAGTTTTAAGTAGCATTATGTAAATTAAATGTGTAATGCTTGCTTTAAGACAAAGTGTATTATATTATGGAGACTCAGCAAATTATATAAATTTATATATATATATATATATATATATATATATATATATATATATATATATATATATATATATATATATATATATATATATATATATATAAATAAACATGCCTTGCTCAATGGAAGGAATTCTGTGTCCTGAATAAACATTGCTGGATCCTCCCCTTAATCTAAGTTGTACGTAAAAGTGAGCTGCATTTAATGTTTGCAGCTACTTCTGGTGCTGCATCACACACTACTAGGAGGAATCCGCACAATTGTAGTGAGGAAAATTTCATAATTAGGCTGAGACCATTATATCTTCTTTGTATATTAAATAGATCCTAAGTAAATTAGTGTTTTTATGTATTTCATAAAATAACCAGAGTAAAACCAAACAGTTGGCAGGGACTTTTTTCACTCGGTTGTCAACACATCTTGAAAAGCCGAGACACTGCCGAGATAGAAAATAAGCAAAAATGGTAACACGTCTACATTTACTTACCATTTTATGCCATATACACATGGACATGGATAGTTGAAAAATTAAATATCGCTGATCATAATATTTATGCTTTTAATGAATATGCTTTGCGTTTGAATTGGTTGTGTTCTTTATAAAATATTAAATTTGTATTTATTAACCCATTACAATGAATGATGGTGTTCCCCAAGGTGGATTAAATTGTACATTTGTGATTCGCATAATGTCATGTACCCTTATCATCGCATCGGACATCGATCATTTAAAATCCTTTTACTACCTTTTACCAAAATGATACCATTTCAAAAAATAAAGTTTCCCCCGCTTTGAAACTCCACAGACCTTTTCCGTCTCACAGGAGCACTTACCACAGTGGTCAGATTGTGGTCCACCAGTAGCTTCAGGGAGTTCTGGTAGCAGGCGCTGAGGTCACTGCTCTCAGAAGGGCCGGCCCGACCTCTCGCCATCGGTCCCACAGTGTGGATCACATCTGAGGGAGGGAGAGGACCACAAAGAGACCAACGATGACTTCAACTGACACTCAAACTCAAGAGCCTGTGTGTGCATATTTGCTATGCTTGATATTTGACCTATAAATTGGTTTTGGTTGCTCATATAATAATCGGCACAAAATAATGTTATTGTCACAACAGCATTCAAAAAATAGCACTAACAATACTTTTACGATGAGTCAATGGCCCAGACACGGCCAAGCCTGCAGCCTTAGAAACAAATTCTTTATAAGATTAATAAAACAGTAGCAAAGGACCATTTGAAAATGAGTTGCGAGATCACTTTATGCCACTTATTCAAATATTCATATATCTGCCCTCCCCCTGCATAGTAATGCATCTGCCTGTCAATCTAACCCTCCTTGCTGGGCTGAATTGGGAGGAATGCAGTTCCTTAATTGAATCATAGGCCTGATGAAAGGAAAATAAGCGACTCCAAGACATGGCTTGACAGCAACATAATCTTTCAGATTCCGGCTGACTTACTCTGGCCTACTATATGTCCACAAAATTCAACACCAAAATACAAAAGACCCAACAACCAACAAACAAAATGGGATTGCAAAAACATACCTATATCGAAAGAGCCAAAAAGAGAGATAAACAAAATGTACAAGAAGAGACTGATAAATAAACTATAGGAAAGTATGTTAATCCAAGGATGAACTGCCAAGATCAACCCCAGTTAAATTCTGAGCACGATGAGTACATGTATGATCATAAAAAAAGTAATTGACTAAATAAGGTTAGGGTATTTCCTAACATAGACTCTTGTGTTTTAAAGTGCTAGCCGACCTGAGATGAATCACTAAGGTCATAAACTCAGTGGTGCGATGCCATGTTACTGCTGTAATTAATAATATAAAGCACTGCTGTGTGCACCCAGCATATTCGGAAGATTTCAAGGTATAAGAGAGAGAATTTAATTAGTTAAAAAGATTTGGCTTTACATTTCGCATAAATCACCATTTATAGCCTATACAATATTAATCAGTTAATACTCTTTGTATATATAAACCCCAAGTTGAATTACATAGGTACTTTCATTTAGGGGCGGGTTATATGTGGACAGGGGAAAGAGAAGCTCAGCTAAAGGGCTTTGAGTCAAACGCAATGAGACCACAGCTATTTTCCTCCGTACTTTCTCACTAACCACACCGTTTCTCACAGTTCATCTTCCACCCTTTGCTTGACGATTTGTCCAGCACATACGCTTTATCCCCTTCTCCACTTGACCATGAATCATTAAAAGATTAGATTTTGGATCTGGGCCAATGTGATGAAACGCAAATCGGGGCCAGCCACCATCCAGTGGACTTGGCCACTGTTCCGAGAGGTCAACTTTTTACACTTCAAGAAACAAGATGCTTTTATTGAATTGCCGAACTATGGCGAGGTTGTACTGTAATGAGACCGCGGCTGTCTAAAGTATTGTGTCTCTCGGCAGCATATCCCCACTGGAGATTGCATTGCACAATATGGCCATACTGAGGCACGTGGTGGGCTTGTGCTATTCGTGCATAATTCATGAGCGTCTTCACGACACGAACGGCAACATGCCAATTAGAGAGTGGCCAAACGCCAGCACGCAGACTGCGGAGTGAATTCATGAACATTTAAACAGTTCTTATCCCGCCTGTGGCCATGTTTCCCCTTCGCACCCGCAACACTTCCACGTCAAAGACATATTTGTGCAGAAAAGTTTTAGTAAGGTGAAAGACATGTTTTTCACTTTGTAGATACGGCTCGGTATGAAATGGTACTCCGTCTGGAAAGCCAGTTTAGGAGGGGTGGTGTCGGGAACATAGGCTGGAGTGAACAATTTGTTGTGACTTGTTTTTACTTGAAGAAATGTGATGGATATATTTATAATGACAAGTGATTGCTCCATTAGTCGACCGGTAAAAAAGAAAAAAGTAAAACCCTTATTAGAATTGACATCATTGATGACAAAGAGTGTGAAGTTGGGAACAGGTATTTTTTGGCTTAAATAAAATAAAAAAATGCATAAAATCATTTTCAGGCACATTTACTAAGCCAACGATTATTTTTCTAAAGGATTTGGCGAATGCATTTCTGAGCTAAAGTGCTAGTTGTTTCAGGCATTCCCATGCATTTGAATCCATGCATTCAACAGATATGGTCTTTGTAATAAACAAAACAAAACCCACATTTTCTCTTTAAGCAAGATGAAAAATCCCCATCAGATAATTCATCCATTACAGTTATTCGGGCTGTATCTCTCTTTATGTGTGCAATCATCTGCTTTTATCGTCAGCTTTCTTAGACCTGGCAGACATACATCACTGTATCAGTGGGCCTTCACTGTGCGGAAAAAACACACAAACATGCAGACACATATACAGAATTATTCCTGCAATGTTTCCATGCGATAGGCACATAAATCTCTATCCTAGCGGGGGAATAAACCAATGTGATGGATTACCAGTGTTCCTCTGTTTGGGGCCTGAAACTGATTGCTTGCATGATAACTGCAGGAATTAAGAGAAATGTCCTGACAAAACCCACGAAAAAAAACCCTGTATAGAACACAATCACATGTGAATCTATAGAGGAGATTGTATACACGAACAAGGAAGTAGGATTTCATTGCCTGAGGCCAGATTTGAAATGGGTGCGTGATTGTATGAAAAAAGCAGAAAGAGGGATCCCTTGCATACACAATGGAATACTACTGCATGCTCAGCAACAGTTGAGAGCTAGACAGTGTATTGTACGGAAGGAAAGAGAGAGGCAGAGATGATTCATTAAGGATTAACATTGAGAAATAGGCATACACAAAGACAGTGATTCCCCTGTACTTATTTTTAACATAGTTACAAGTACGTCTTAATGCATCTGCGTTAAAGAATATGGACATAATAAAGAAGTCTGCAAACAAAGTGACTCTTCCAAATGGCCATCCGTATTCAAGGTACTCATTCAAGGAGATTCAAACTTCAACACTACTCTTACCAATAGAAACATTGGTAAAAAGGAACAAGGACGACGAGAGCCTTTTTGTTGCGCACGCGCGCGCGTGTGTGTGTGTGTGTGTGTGTGTGTGTGTGTGTGTTTGTGTACTTTTACCGGCCATGAAGCTGCTAAGCAACTCCAAAAGCCAGCAGCCAACCGCATTATTATGGCTCTAATGCGATGCCGTTCACACTCTTGAGGTCAAAATATGAACCTTGATATGTTGATGATGCTACACACAATTGAAGCAATCTTTCGACCTGTTTGTTTGCAAAAGATTGGCGATATTTTCGGTTAGTGTGTGGTGTGCTGTGTTTGTCGAATAATTTCCTTCCACACATTAAACTACCAAAACTGCTAAATGTATCTTAATCTATTGTTTTGTACACCAATTTCTCACGTTTTGTCTATTAGAAAAATCGCCTAGTGTGTGCCCAGCATTACAATTCCAAGCCAGCAGGCAATAATCACACTGCTGACGCGCTCCCCGGTGGAAACAGTGTTCCACGCTTAAAAATCAACAAAGCAAGTAATGGCGTACAGTTGATTAAGAAATTCTGCCAAAATTGTATTTAAGTGCTGGCACGGCATTAAGCCTCTTTGTTGGGTAACCCAGAATCTCTTTGGAGAGAGTGGCTTATTATTATGGATTATTTGTTTTTTCGAGAGCTTTACTTGTGCTTGAGAGTTTAGTGTCTCGATAAGGACACTACTTTCTGCATGACTGATGCTGAAACCACTGACTCTTAATGTGGTCTCTATAGTTTGGCTTCACTGCAGTGGTCGCAGTCGAGTTCTCCACAGCTTTTAAAGCTCCGATATAGCATGCAAGATATCTCATGGTTTGTGTTTTGTTTGTGTGTGCCTCTCTGCAGTACCATCCATACACGTCTGAACCTGAAGACCTATGGTAAAATAGTGCAAAGCATTCTGGGAGTAGTCCCTATGAAAATCTGCTGTGAAGGTGTTTCATCCTAGATATTCTAAGTGTGCCATGGAGCTTGGATGAGAACACGGTTTGTACAGATATTTAATTAGGAAGGACGGAATGGATTGATGAATTACATAAAAAGCAGCTTGATGTTCTGCATGCATATTTTATAAATCTACTTTTATAACTATTCCTATATTATGCACCAAAATACTGAAAGAAAATAAAACAAGGAAGGATTCCCTCCTATTAAAAAATGGTTGAGATCACGTCTCCAAAGTGCTAAAATTAATATAAAGAAAACCTGAGCAGAATTCCACATTGTGAGAAGCACCTGTTGTGATTTAAACCCAGGAGCCTCCTCATCGAACCAAAAGGTTAATAAACGATGGCTTCTTGGTTATTATTGTTTCTTACATTCAATATTAACATGCTTGAACATGAATACGACGTGCTGCTGGTTCCCAATGAGCCACTCCCATCCCTGAGACACACTCGACGGCTTCCAAAACTAGTGACCGACCACTGACCGTTGACCTCCTAACTTAATTTTCCCGTCTTCTGTTAATGGATTTTTCAAGCTGTTTCACTCACTTGATATTCAGCTTTTACAAGGTGCAAAAGATTATAAGGTGCAAAAGTTTGAACTACAAAACGCAGAAACTAAAATGGGCCTATGGTCTTAACGTCCAATTATGTAGTAACAGAATGCAAATAACTTATTTTGGTAAGAATATATCGAATCAAAATTAAAAAAATCATCTTTACGATCTAACAATATGTTTTTTGGCACTACGTAGTCACTACAGTCACACACTGACTATTTAGTGGCAAAAATACTAAATCAATCAAAAACCCAATACCTAAAGTATGTAAAGGACGACCTGCCAGCCCTACAACCCCACCCTGCTGGATGCTGTGAAATGACCCCCAACGTCTCCGGTCTGCCCTTGCTCGGGCCATCTGCACCGCATCATTTCACGGCTGTTATGAGTGCGATCAGACGGCATTAGCGGCTGACGAGGTAAGCAGGAGGGAGGCGCGCGGAGGTAGTTACGCTACACGAGCCAAACACGCGGGCGTGGGCATTCTAGAGCGAGTCGTGTTCGCCGCGTGGGACCCGACGGTGCGTGTCCGCTCTCGACGCCGTCCATGCTAACGACGTTTCGCCGTTAGCATGGATGCTAACACAACACGGTGTGGACGGGGTAAACAGCCCCGGGGTTACCGTGTCCGGGCCTCAGCCTGAAGGCATCCTCGAGCGAGGCGCCCCCCCCCCCAGCCTGCTCCTTAATGACAAGCATCGGGATACAGGAAGGTCACTCGAGGAATGCTTCCTAACTGGCTTCCTCCTCCCCATACCAAAAACAACTGCACAGCTCACACTAGGAAACCTAGACCGGCTTGGCAGCTTCACGGTTAAAATAAAGAATATTTATCGACAGAGCGTGGATGAAAGGCCATCTTCACCACTCTAGTGTGTTTATTCAGCGCTGGCCGAACCGGCGACCACGCTTATAGTAATGAAGTACATCCCGGGATGATTGCTCGTCCGCACACTCTCCGCATGCATACAGCTGTCGCCGAGCATGGCTAAATGAAGTGTGTACATGGGAAGTGGTGTTGTCATGGTGACGGTGTTGCGCACAGTGATCCCTGACCGCACCGTGAAACTCCACCTTGGAGTGGAGTGTGTGTGTGTGTGTGTGTGTGTGTGTGTGTGTGTGTGTGTGTGTGTGTGTGTGTGTGTGGGGGGGGGGGGGGGGGGGGGGGGCGTTTAGCCAAACAGGGGCGATCGCCAACATGCCAAGCGGCGGCGGTGGTTGGTGTGGATTAAAATCATTCTCTGGTAAAGCAGCTTCAACCTGCTCGGAGCGAAGAAGTTGCTGTGTGGGGTTTTTTTTTTTAGCATACTCGCGTCGCTGGTGATAAATTGTTAAAATAGAGCACATTAAAGCAAACTGAAACAAACTGAATGTGCTTCGATAAAAATGGCAGTGAGATGATTCTTGTGCGCGGAATGATTAACATTTGCAATTAAAACAGCGGGCCAAAAAGATTCAGAATCCAGTCCAAGAGACAGGGCTATGAATGCTAACTGGGTGTTCGACAGTGTGTTGAATTAAGCACCGAGTTTGTGTTGGTAGTTAGAGAGGAGAATGAAATAGTTCCCAGAGGAGGTTGGCTGAGGGCCAAGCGAGAGAGAGCAGGTTATTGACCAAAGCAAAGAAGCAGGGGTTCTCAAAGCAATTGAGATTATGTAACATGGTGCAATGGAACTAGGTTCCAAGTGATGAAAACATACAGTCTAATGTACCATGTGGGATCTTCATAGGACTTCAAAAGAAATACACACACACACAAAGCAGACAAACAAAAATGCAATTAAAACACGACGTGTTATTTAACATTCACCGTCAAAATAAATAAATAATTTGTAGTTATATATACATAATATTTTTTATATTCTACGCATACATGAATTCACAAGACGCCTCCCAGACGGTGATTTGTAGAGACAACATCTCCTGCTGTCATCTGAGCAGCAGTACACAAAAAAGGGGAAAATAAAAAACGCACCGCCGTGAATGTGTGTATTTCATGTATATCCCCTGTGTGTGCGCGTGCCCCAACGCAAACGTCGGCAGCGTACATCGTCTGCATGTGGCGCACTGGCAAGGGATGCGAGTGATCAAGCTGTGACCTTAGTGCTGCCGTGTTCGGGTGCCATGTAAGAGTGGTCCGGGCAGCGTCTGCTGGGACGGGCACGCGCGCGGGGGGGGGGGGGGGGGGTCAGGGAACTCAACCAGCAGCTACACCAGATGTCGTTTTCCTGGAGCTCTCGGCTCCCTGCAACATTCCTGCTAAGCCTGGAACTGCTGGCGGGCGACGCTGCTCTGGGCAATGTGCAGCGGGCTGCCCTCTTCCTCTCTCTCTCCCTCCCTCCATCTCCCTCCATCTCTTTCTCTCTCTCTCTCTCTCCCTCTCTCCTCTGTGCAGCCTGGCTGTCTCTTTCTCGCTTCTCTCTCTCTCCTCTGTGCCTGGTTCTTTCTCTCTCTCTCTCTCTCTCTCTCTCTCTCTCTCTCTCTCTCTCTCTCTCTCTCTCTCTCTCTCTCTCTCTCTCTCTCCCCTTCCCCCCTCCCTCCCTCCCTCCCTCCCTCCCTCCCTCCTGGGGCTTTTGTCAGATGTTTGGTCCGGTGACGTATGAATACACGAGTGGCTTTAGCACGGAGAAGACAGAAGGTAGGGCTCGCCCAACAACAGCAGCCCCACACACACGCACGCACACAGGCATGTACACCGGCGGCATGCACACGCAGGCATGCGCGACCGCACCTTCCTGTGCCTGGGGTACCCGGGCCGGATGCACACCATCAAAATAAGTTATTTACATGGTGGCAGTATTTATATCTTTAAAGCTGCAAAGCATCAGCTTCTTCTAAGTAAGGTGATTTCATGAAACATAACTATGTATTAAAATATTCTATAATATCTTAAATATACAAATGAAAGAATGAAAGATACATGAAATAAATGGAAAATAATATTCAGATAATATAATGTGCCCCTTCTAGGAGTACTCACTGTAGATGGCAATGGTGTTCTCATTATTGTCTTGTTCTTTTTCCAACGAGTGAATGACGTTAACGTTTGAGTCTAAGTTGTATCCTACGAAGAATGGGTGTTTTCCAATTAGTTGGGGGAAAGAATGTCCAGAGCCCCGACAACAACATCGCCAACAGAAAACATGCTTG
>NC_082396.1:4487030-4558041 GCF_031168955.1 Gadus macrocephalus | reverse complement strand
TTACATTGCAATAATATTTTGCCATTTTCGCCAATTTTTATTTCAACAAGTGCTGTCGTGTTTCTGTCGAGCCACGAGGGGTAGTAGCGGGCTAGTCATCATTAGAAACATAGCCTCTTTGGCAAACCAGCTTGAAAACACAACTTTACATTGAATTTCACGCAAAGCAAGACCATAAATTGGTGACCGGATTAAAGCAGCAATAAAATCAAGTGTGTAAGAGGATTTAAAATCGACATTACAACCCCCAACGTGGTACAAATACAAAGAAAATACAGCTCGATCCCCATTGACTATGGGCGCAGCCATCTTGTTTGCTAGTTGTACAGATCTGCTCGCTCTACTTTGAAAGCGATGAGATACTACGACCGAAAGGGGGCGTGCCTCAGTGAAATGCCGCAAGAAAAGCTGGGAGATTGGCGACTTTACCACTTCGTACATCCAAATGGATAGCAGCATCAGATACGCGCTAACCATGGAGAGTTTAAAGGGGAAGGCGTTATGTCATAGGAAAGAAAATGGTGGCACACACACCTCTCGTAGTATTGTTAAGTGGTAAGTGGACTGCCTTTATGCAGCGCTTTTCTAACCAGTGGCCATTCAAAGCTCTTTACAATATTGCTTAACATTCACCTTCATATAACCATTCATACACCGACAGCGGAGGCAACCACGCAAGGCGACAGCCAGCTCGTCGGGAGCAGTTAGGTGAGGTTCTCGCTCAGGGGCACCACAACACTCTACCTAGCAACCTTCGGTAACCAGCCAACCCGCTGTACTTCTGAGCCACATGCCGCCTTTGATGAGTGCCATTCATTTGTTTTGGTTGAGATTTAGGCAGATTATGTCCGACAATCAGAGAGAAATGGAGTGCCTGCTACCGCCAAGTCGTTATGTGGAGAGGGGGATGCAGACTGGCATGGTATTGGGTTATGCTGAGACAAGAGGTGTAAAATTTCATTGGCATTTGAATCTAGGGTGTGGGGGGGGGGGGGGGGGGGGAGGGAATTACCATTACACAAAGAGTACATTAGAAGTGAATAATGCACTGTTCTAGCGGTTCGACACGCAGCAAAGTGAATGTCAAAAATGATTCCTGCACACATTGCTCAGCGCCCGCGCCTCACACATCACACTTAAACCACGACACAGGCAGTGGAATCTGACGCGGAGGAGCAAACTCAAAACAGAAGGAGATACCACCGCAGAGGATGCGGACGGAGATGGGCGACACGCAGGTTGGCGACACAAGTATGCAGTAGGCCTCTGTGGGAAGCTGCAGTCTGTCCTAAAAACCCACGCATCAACACAGGGTGACAAGCACATATGATAATAAAGAAAAGTTGAAAAGTTTCACACATAGATTTAGTGTTCATAAATAATGTAATACATTTATTACATTTTTGGCAAGGAGTAACACGAAACTATATCAGCCCATAGCTTATTTAAAGAGGAAAATATTGTCAGTTAAAGGAAGTAAAAATCCGATCAGACGAAGCGGTGATCTTTGGGGTTTGTTAGCGTGTTCATTCAGTGAGAGACCTTGAATGCACCAGTGCAGATATTTCCCTTTATGTGGAGTGAAAGAGATACGGGATATTATTGGAAGATGAAGGCAAAGTACATAATTTGATAGGTGCTTAAGAAGGCTGTCAACTGATGATGGCTCTATTATGGACTTACTTTCCAAGACAGACATTTAATTGACGGGCTGACTTGAATATATTACAACCTAAAAACAGGCTCCTTGTGGATTATAATTCGACTACTTTGCCATTTTATCAAAAGCATTTAATTTGCGAGACGCATCCCCCTGGCCGTTCTGAATGTGTATAGTTTAAGGATTACTCCCGCCATGGGTTAGCATTCATTGGTCACGCACGTCACACACTTTGGCACTTTTCTCCACGCAATTGAGCGGAGACGTCGACGTCGTCATATTAAACTACTTTTCCCTATGTAGCATTCCCAACAGCTTCAAATCACACAACAACAACACACTCACAGGCCCACACTGCCCGGCCTTCACCGGAATACTCTTTTTGTTTTGTTTGTCTGTGAGACTTCTGAGAGAATGTAATAGGTGATATTATCTCATGTCGCCTCTCGGGCAACAACTAATGGACCAGTCTCTCCATTACAATTCCAGTCCCTGCCTCTCCCAACACCACAGCCCTTTCTCCTCTAATATACGTGCTTGAGAAAACGTTGCGCCAGGGCAAACGGACCAAACGCCTCTCTGGGGAAACCTCTTCAAACCATGAAGCTCCTCTCTTGTCCAGTCTTGCCTTTCATGGCATTATCCATTTCGTTTTTTTTTTCTCCATAATTATGGAAGATGACATTCCGCGTCACAGAGGGCTCCGGAGTCATGACCATTCCCAGTGCTGGTGCGCGTGATAGAGTGAGCTGTTCAGTCACAACGTGTGTAACCATGTGACCTGGGATGTCCAATGGCAGCACTTGTTGTTCTCGTCTCTCTTTCTCTCAATGGCTGATAATTTAAAAGCGCTGAGCAATGCTCAGCACTTTGAGTGTACAGCTGAGCACCTACTTACCTACTGAGGGAGGGATCAAAGCTGTATTCCGTTGAAACATATTTTATGCTAGCCCAGGGTCTAGCATTCATCTCTATTTCCCACGTCGCCACAACATCAGGGACAATTTTCACCATCAGACATAACAAGGGGACGAGCCACTTTACCGGCACGATAATAAACAGATTCAGATTCACATTCAAGTGTCAAAAAAGTGAATTAACGAGGACGCCGAGAGAAAGCCTCATTAAATGTTTGTACTTGTACAGTTTAGCCCTTGCTGTCACACACGATACTCGACGAAACAGCAGATATGAGAAATTCATGAATCCACATCCATCATTAAGAAGCTTGTTTGTCGGAGACACCATTAAGGGCCACAATGAGACAATGTCTTTGATAGAGGGAGTATTCTCCCAGGGCAGGCTGCCTCGATGCCTGTTTGTACTTGGGAGTGCGTCCCGAGACTGTTAACATCCAAGGGCCTCCGGGCATCACAGGGCCTGTTAGTGAAAGACTCATTCATAACTTCAATTAATTCTCCTTGCTGCTCAAAAAACCAAGGTAAAGATCGGAGACCAAGCTATAAACAGCCTTAGATATAGATATAGCCTTCTGCTATATCTATATCGAAAGATATCTATATCAATATCTGTATCGATAAATATTGTATTTGTCCTATTCCTATGAAGGTTTGTCTACTATCAACCAAATGGATCTTAGTGGACAATGGATTTCTTGTCAATGCATGCATAGTGTAAATGCAGCCGGTCAAAGAGCAGCACCAACAGTTATTAAAAAGGGTTTAGAAGCCCGGGAACGGGATCTGATTTATCTGCAGCGGGTTCAAATGTGAGCAGTGGAGGTTGTGCCAAAGACCTGAGTGGGGCTGTGGGGGTGGGAGGCGGGGGGGCGGTGCGCTGCTGGAGGGGGGGCGGTGCCCGGGCTTCCAGAGGCCTGCGGACATTGATGTATGAGCCTCTGGCAGACGTGTTAATGGACTGGGGCCTATGGAGTTCATATATCCAAGGTATGGAGCCAAACGCTCGCAACCGCCGCCGCCGCCGCCGCGAGGAAGCCTCTCGGAGCAGCGCCGCCACGGGGGTGATTGACATCCCATCGGCGGTGTGTAAACACGGCACCACCTCACGTCCCGCCCCTGTTAGGGGGGGGGGGGGGGGTCGGATAGGTCGCCCCCCCCCCCCCCCCCCACACTTCCAACGCACACATGGACACAGCCCCTGCTGGGGGGTCTGGGGCAGTGCGGTGGACAGGTCTTCAACGCACAGTGAACACAGTTAATGAACACGTATGTTATGGTAAATGATAAACGGACTGCATTTATATAGCGCTTTTATCCAGAGCGATCTGGATGAGACGATCACCCATTCATGCACACATTCACAATTGTGTCTTGCTCAGGGACACCTCGACACTCGGGGAACAAACTAGCGACATTGCTGTTTCCAGTTACTGCCGTCTCGTTATGAAGAGGGCCTCCTTTTAGACGGAGTTTGGGAAAGGAGGCTGGAGTGCCGTGACTCATACGAGGGCCTGTCTCTCTTTGTGCATCATTCAAACATTTGTTCTGCCGAGGTTAGGCTTTTTAGTGGCCCTTTTAGCGACAGGCTATTAAGTGCAATTGCATGATCACGTTATTCGCTCGGTTGCAACTGTTATTGCCGCACGGGCCCGAAGTAAGTGCGGTGGTGCATAAGCAACGCGGTGATTACGTCCGTGTGAAGACGCATAACAAATTTATATTGTCATTAAGTATACATAATGTATACTCATTTTCATATTTCTCTGGTCGATTTTGGGGGTTGGATTTAGAGATTCAGAGTGCAATTAGGCTTTTCTTTACAATACCAGTATGTCCATTTTTTATAACACCATTTGAATTCATTGCATTTGGGGGAATTTAATGTTCCGTGTGCTACATATTTTGGAATTATCCCATTATTTGGAAATCGTCGCACTATCGAGTGGCACAGGGATAGTTAATGGTGTGGCGCGGAACCAGCCCATTCGCACCCTGGCATACGTCTCGCCTCCACACAAACCTTGTAAACACTGTAAAAACGTCAGGGTACATAAAACAAGTTTATGAAGTAAGGATGCAACTTTACAGGTTTTTGTATTATGACTGCTAAACTATGACACTTTCAGCCTCCGAGCTATCAGATGGGGACGGAAAACTGGGAAATCTTTTACTTTTACGTCGATAAAGCTTGGTTTCCAATCACAATATATTTGTTTTACATCATGCGTTACATTATATGAAAGAATAACTAATGAAGACTAGTACTCAGACTAGACCAATATTAATTCAATCTAAAGCAAAAAAAAACAACGCCAATTAAAACAAGATGAAAGCTACGTTGCCGACATTGCATGTACCGTATGTATGCATTGATGTCATCACATGTGTGCGTACGCGTGTGTGCGGGCGTGCATGCGTGTGTACATAGAGCGGTTCAAAGTCAACTGTCGGCACTGACATCTCTGCCCGGGCTCCATGTAGTCATGACTCACTGAGAGACCAGGCAGTAGGCTTAGACACACACACAGACACTCACACACACACACACACACACACACACACGCGCACACACACACACACACACACACACGCACACGCACACACACACACACACACACATACATACAAACACACACACACGCACACAGACACACACACCGTCACATACACACATACACACACACACACTCATATTCTGGGTGCAATAACTGCAGCCGTCTGCCTGGGGGTGTGAGCAGAGAAGGGGGGGGGGGGGGGGGGGGTCACGGTTTACACTTTAGAGGTAGTGTTCGTGGCGCCGCCGCCACGCCAGCCAATATCCTCCCGCGACCCGCCGTCTCCGCCCCGGACGAGCGTCCTTGCGGTCGCAGCGTTTTCTCCCTCCCCCCCCCCGTCTCCCCTTTCCTTTCTCCCTCCTTCCCCACTACAGCCTCCTAATAAGACTGGTCAAGAAATGGCCCCAATTTCAGTGGGTGCACTAATAAATAAATAAATACGAGTGGATGGTGATGGTGACAATGTAGTAAGGAGGGGGGGTGTGTGGAAGGGGACGGGGGAAGAAATCACTTATATTTCGGAGGCCACATTCATCATTGTCAGCTGGCCTCCGCGGTTCATATGCCCTCCGTACGTCCCATTTCCCAGCCAGCGTCGGCGTCCCGCCGTCTGATTGGCCGACACGCCGGGCTCGTTTATAGCGGGGCTTGTCAGCGCTGTGCTATTTACACATGCAAATGGTCCCGCCGATGAAGCCGTCGCCGTCGTCGGCCGCGTACCCTTGCGCTGACAGGAACAACAGACGAGCTGCTCGCCGTTGAGCGTCTGACATTTTTTCTTCTCCTTTTTTTTTTTTTTTTTTAAAGCGAGGCCGCATCGCACAGCCCTAGAATACATCCGTCCCGCTCCCGCTCCAAGGACGGCCGAAGGTCTTCGGGGAAAGCGCCGCGGAAATATTCATCACGGCCCGAACTCGATAAAAAAAGTAACTGGTCTACGTTTAAGGGCCGGAGGACGGCATGCGACGGGGCTTTCATCATCGTTACGTGGATGCTCAGCCGAGTTGCAGTGGAGCGAGGTTATGGGCTTCTGGAGGAGTGGATGGGAACTCTGATGTCTCGGCTAAGGATAATCTAATCCGTTCAGACGGGGCGGAGAGGAGATGCAAGCGTTTCCCTTACCCGAGTCCGTCTCAGGCCGACATGGTCAAATGTGGCTCAACAATAACATCTGAAAGGTTTACATACACAAACACTTTAAGTACTCGATCTGTAAGCTAGCTGAGAGGAAAGAGCTTGCTTAATGACCGGGATGGATGAGGTTACTGCTCCAAATCCCTACAGAAGTGTGTGCGTGTGTGTATGTGTGTGTGTGTGTGTGTGTGTGTGTGTGTGTGTGTGTGTGTGTGTGTGTGTGTGTGTGTGTGTGTGTGTGTATGTGTGTGTTGGGGGAGGGTGGATTCAGTTTCAGTTTACAATACCATACTAACAAAACTTCCCTAAAAGCCATCCGAAAAGCCTCTCTCATATGTGCTGAGTCCCCACTGAACTACAGGACACATGAATTACTGGGCCTTCAGTCTGGCAAACAGCAGCACATGCTCTAAGCTCTAGGACTCCCAGGGAATAAGCTTGAGGGACGCACCATTTCAAACCACATGGGATTTAAACCTAGTATTCCTCCGTATTGACATTGCGGCCTATTAGCCGCATTGCGGCCTGTTTGTTTTTCTCAGCGTGAATGTCTGTTCCGATTGGTCGGCGGTAGAAAAACGTTTTGCTGTTCTGCATTCAGAAAGTGACAGCGTTGTCAGTAACCATGAAGACAGGCACTCGGGAACAAAATGGTTTTTTTGCACGTACAGACATCCGCATTGAGCCGTGATGCCTCCTTTACAGCGCACACAGCGAGTCATACCGGGGGCCACAGGGGCCGCTTCCATGGGCCGGTATTCCTGGCGATAACAGCTCCACGTCAACAAGCCTCCCCCTGTCAGTCAGAGCTCTGTGTCAGTCACAGAATGGGGGGCTTGAACTCTGCAGGGTCTCCGCAGGTGAGCGACATCGAGAGGAGGGCAAGACCCGGGCCCTGGCACTGTGTCTCAAAACAAATATCAAACAAACATGATATTTGTGAACCAACAACAGTGTTGAACTGCCACACACTATTTAGCAACACCCGCCTTTTTATGTATGAATGACAGGGTGGTGAGTGTATGTGCGTGTGAAAGGGGGGGGGGAAACACCTGTGGCAAATAGAGTGAGGACTAGTTCTGTGTGCCACCACTCAAGGGACCGCTGGAGTTCCATCGCCGTAGCGACGGCTGAGTGATTCCGGACAGGGTGTGGGCACGGAATGTCAAACCTTGTTTGGATTCATAAAAACAGATTTTTTTTTTTTTTTTGCACATCTGTGCCGTGCTGTGCTCTTCACGAGCAAAACAAAAAAAAAAGGGGGTGTCACGTTGAATTAAGGCAGCGAGCGCGTCTAACAAAGCCCATCCCCTGAGGTACCGTCAGACAGCAGGGGGGAGGGAAGAAAGGTAGCGCTAATAGCCGTCAGCGAGTCACCTCGGCTTTCCCCGAGACCACATCGCGTCCACCGGCACCGCGCACGCACAGACAGGACGCGGGCGAGCGCGACACGCGGGATGCTTATGTGACAGCAAAATATCTCCCCTTTACCTGTCCCTGAGAGGCAGAAAACACGAGCTTAAAAGAGGTTGGGGAGGGGCAACCGCGGTGAGCGGGGGGACCCGGCGACGTGAGTGATGGGAAATAAAGTTGTCATCGTCGTCTCTGTGGTCATCACAATGTGCTAGACTTCTCACTTAGAACTCACAGTGTCCGCCCGGCAAAGTACAACTCGGAGGAGGTCAACGCGGTGCGCGCCAGCGGCCCAGCTGAGAAACTCCCTACGTGTTTTATGAGTCGTGTCAGAAAAGTGCTATAAAAACCACGGGCGGCGGGGGAAGTTTAAGTGTGAAGCCTTGAGAGAGCCTATTACCCCGCCCCCGGCCGTATCCCTGGAGGTGATATCTCAATCAGAAGCATGTCCAACCGAGTTGGGGAAAGGGCACGGCTCGGGAGCCCTGACCCGTGACGGCTCACGATGTGGATCCAAACGGAGAACTAAGCCGCGATAACTATTTTAAAAACAATAATGAATCAATAACGATACACAAATACGAACATGTTGATGTAAATTCACCGATTTTTTTAACGCATCTCGTCCTAATTAATGTAAGATTGTCGAGGAGCAGATATATACTATGACCATGAATATACTACTAGAACAGTGACGCAAGTCAATGGAAGCTGTAGCTGTTTGAAAACAGACGTATTGACAATGTGCTAACAGCAGTCTGCACAATGCGTTTTGGATGGTTGATCAAGCCATAAATACGCTAGCTCATGTCGACAAACAAATAACGACTGTTACCAGCTGTAAGCTACGCTAGGGCGACTGGAACCTTCTAAGTAGATCCAGATAAATCAAACCCTCCCCTTGCACAGAGCCCTGAGCACTATCCACAGCAAACACAGAGTTAGCTTCGGCTAATGTTTCGTCTAATGTTGACCATAAATGGCTACAACGCATAAACCCTGTGTTTATTATCTTATTCCTAAAACCCCAATGAATGTTCGCAGGCAACAATGCTCCCTTTCTTGCACGCAAGCATTTTCTTGTTGTTGTTGTAATCGGCGCACATTAAACACACTTAAGCAAGTCACATTAATCCTTATGATTAATTCAGAAAGCATGTGTATGTCCATGGGAGCCATGTACCACATTCTTACAGGGGCTTTCATCATAACATATCCGTAACCTTGGTTATGTTGGCCTTTCTTTGGTTAAAACGGTTTCTGTACACCGCTGAGATCCTGGAAGGGATTGTAATGAATCAATTGTGCTCTGCTTGTTGCAGTCCTGCTATTACAGCAGCGTTGTGTAATTCTTGAGCATACAAGAAATAAAAAGAAACCGCATCAAAACAATGGCTCTCCAAGAAACACACAACCATAAACGGGGAGTGGCCCTGGATCGATAGAGCCACTGGGTAAGAGAGGAAACAAGCCTGTGTGATCAGTTTGTGGACACTGGGAAATCACACAATCCCCCGAGTTGGCAGTTCTCGGTCATTGACTTCGGACTGATGCTTTCGAGCATAGAGGATGCTGCCTGGATCGACCATCCGACCACTTCACACATTGGACTGACCACAGCCCTCCAAAGCCATCCGTTTGACTGGGCTCCCGGGGATGACCAACCCGCGCATCCCTGTGTGTTTGGTAGACGTTACAGTACATTTACCTGCCTAATGGGCGACCATTACCAAGGAACGTGACAGGTTGTCGAAAAAAGAACACACACGAGGCGATGGGAGAGAAAGAAAACAAATGCCGCCGCCCGTGATGAATACAGTGCTAATCTTTGACCCTTCGTCGACATAGCGAGCGCGTGGGCACATAAGTGAGTGTGTGGAGGATAGATTAGACGTGAAGGGAAGAGCTGGATGGATGGTGCTATGCTATTCAGCAGAGCAGCCTACATCAAGCTGGTTCTTATTGCTGCTGAGGGTCCAACGCGACGCAGGGTTTATGCTGCGGTGTGCATTGAGCGGAGACCATCTAAAAGCAATTTCCCCTGGTTGTTTTGAATAAAGCATTGGAAACACATTAGGGAAAAGTTGTGCGCAAATATTTTTTTGCTAAATGGACACCGCTTCTGCTGAATGGCTAATGTTTGATGTGCCTAAGTTATTTCTCTACGGTGTGGCTTGGAGAATTAAAGGAGCAGACAGAGTGCCGTTTAGAAGTTCTGCACCGGGTTACAAAAGGGATACGGGAACCGAAATTGCCTGTAGCTAAATGTTAAAGCGTGATTCTGCAAAGCGTTCTCGATTTCGACTTATAACCATATTGAGAGGGTGCAAAATGGCGGATATGTGTCCTTGTAACCCTGACCTAGAAATTAAGTTCTGAAATGAATGTATCAATAGCGACAGGAAAGAAATAGATACACCTTGTATTCGAGGTATATAATATCAAATGTGGGTTATTGCTTGCCTGTTTTTGGTTAGTTTGTCGTGATATAGTGACAGAAGCCAGTTAACCACTAAAGAGAGCAGTGCTTAGGCAAAGTCAGGGCAGTGCCACAGTCTCACGCACAGATCTGGCTTCCAAGAGATTGTTGGACTAAATCCTAGAATCACAGGACACAAACAAAGTTTTATACCCACCAGCGGGGGGGAAATTAACAGATGCCAGTCCGGTCTGAACAACTCTTTATACCCTTGACTTAAATTCCCAAAAAGTTATGACGAGTGACAGAAAAAAGCACCATCTCGATTTTAAACTCCCAATCTCTTTAAAACCCATTCACAGGCACAGTCGGGTTGAATATCGTTAAAGCCCCCCTTTATGTCTTTTCCTTTCTTATTTCTTCTGTTGACAGCTAGTTGTCATAAAGCAGCACACGGAGCCCCCGAGAGACCCCCTGGTGCAGTCAGACGGAGTACGAAGCAATCATATCTGCTGATTAAAACTCTAATGCATTCCTCTGTGCGAGGCCGGGCTGTGCATCATTAATGAAGAACAGATATAATACTACGCTGGTAAAGAGGGAGATGAGAGACATTAGCTCTCCCTGCCCACTACCCCCCCCCCCCCCCCCCCCACACACACACTGAGAGGGCAGGGTGCCAGTCGCACCGAGGTGACAAACAGCCCTCGGTTTTTCTCTCGCATTCGCTTGCGTAGAAACACCGGGGCGAGAGACACTGACTCACATAGCCAGGGATCCTCTGCGAGGAGTTGCGGCAGAACCCTTCGACGACAAATGAGGAATTGTACGCGTGATTGAGCGTGTCCTCTTCAGGATCGTTTGTCAGTCGCTTCGGATAAAAGCATCTGCTAAATGAGTAAAGGAAAGAGGGAGAGAGAAAGAGAGAGAGACCGAGAGAGAGAGAGAGAGAGAGAGACATATAGAGAGAGAGACATATAGAGAGAAAAAGAGCGATACAGAGAGAGAGACAGAGAGAGAGAGAGAGAGAGAAAGAGAGAGAGACATATAGAGAGAGAGACATATAGAGAGAAAAAGAGCGATACAGAGAGAGAGACAGAGAGAGAGAGAGAGAGAGAGAGAGAGAGAGAGAGAGACATATAGAGAGAGAGACATATAGAGAGAAAAAGAGCGATACAGAGAGAGAGACAGAGAGAAAGAAAAAGACAGACAGAAAGACAGAGAAAGAAAACTTTTTGTATGTGTGTGTGTGTGTGTGTGTGTGTGTGTGTGTGTGTGTGTGTGTGTGTGTGTGTGTGTGTGTGTGTGTGTGTGTGTGTGTGTGTGTGTGTGTGTGCGTGTGTCTGTGTGTGCGCACGTGTATAGGTTGTATTTGGACCCATTTGCACACATTGATGCCGGACCATGTCCACAACAAAGGGCCTTGACCAGAAGGACTATTCGAGAAAGCGTGTATTTTCCTCACCCATATTCAAGCCACATCTGTGTGCCCATCTCACTTCACCACTATTCTCCACTGGATCCCGCCCTCTGCCTCCCTACCCTTTTCTCCATTTTATTTTCTGATCTCCCTATCTCTCCCTCTCTGTCTGCTTCCCCACCTCTCACCTCCTTCCCTTTATCTCACTCTCCATTCCCTTACACCTCTCTCTCCTTCTCCTCAGCGCTCCTCTCTCACACTCCCAATCCCCTATCACGCTCCTTCGCCTCAGCTTTCACCTATCTAACTCCCCATTCCCTCTCTCTCCTGCCCTATCCACACATCTCTCTCTATCTCTCCCTCTCTCTCTCTCTCTCTCTCTACATCCACATCTCTCTCCCTCTCCGTCTCTCTCTCTCTCTCCCTCTCCGTCTCTCCTTCCCTCTCCCTCTCCGTCTCTCCTTCCCTCTCCCTCTCCGTCTCTCCTTCCCTCTCCCTCTCCGTCTCTCCTTCCCTCTCCCTCTCCGCCTCTCCCTCTCCCTCTCTCTACACATCTCTCTCTCTCTCTCTCTCTCTCTCTCTCTCTCTCTCTCTCTCTCTCTCTCTCTCTCTCTCTCTCTCTCTCTCTCTCTCTCTCTCTCTCTCTCTCTCTCCCTCCCTCCCTCCCTCCCTCTCTCCCTCTCCCTCTCTCCCTTCCTCTCCCTCTCTCCATCCGGCTTGGCCCCGGCCCAGCGGACACACAGCCAAGTGGTCGGTCTCCGAGGAGGGGCACCCGGCCGCCACTTGGTTTGGGGCAAACACTGCAGCATTTCCTCTGCTCTCCCCATCTGTTGGTGTTGGCCCGGGCTCCGGGACGGAGAGAGCACAGATCTGGCTGGGCTACAGCAAACATGCCTGTGCATCAGCCAGGCCACTTTGCACAGGACTTTGCACGGTAACTACTGTCAGAGGCACTTTTAGGTCTGGGAAGGGAACCAGGCTTTGAAATGGGGTCCTGTGGTATAGATAATATTTCTTTATAAGAGGTCTTTCCCATGACTTTTACATCAATGGAAACATTTATGGATATTCCCTCAGGGTCCTATATATATTTTTGATGGTTTCACGATGACGCAGTTATCTTCAATATGTACATGTAAGGATATATATGAGTGTACTTGAACCAGACTCAACCTGCTCATTGCGGATTGTGGTCCTTGAACACATCTTCAGGACCAGAGATGCAGCGTTAGACTGCACGCACACAAAGGCAACATTCCCACCACATTCCTATAAATCGCAGGGACACGGCCACGACTCCCGACGGAAATCAAATCCGGAATTGTGGCATCATTGTGTCTGTGTCTGATTAATATACAGTGAGCTGGCGCTTATTGGATCCCCTAATTGGATTATCTCTCCAAGAACACAGAAAAAAAAAAAAGGGGGGGGGGGGGGGGGGGGGGTTCTAATTATTCACCAGGCTCACTGTTATGCAAACAAACGGTTTATGTAGCCACCTCTCTCCCACTTCCTCGACGCCTCTCCCACGTCCTGAACCGAAACACAGGCTACGTCAATACAGTGGAGTCAAGTAAATAGGGGCGGCGAAACCATGAGACAAATCATTTGAGTCAAAACAGTAGCAGTCCGTGGAGCGGCTGATACTGTGACAATCTAATTACCAAACACCACTGGAGCAGAAACGCAAGACAGCGAGAGGACGGGAAAAAAAAGAACAGAGGGGGGGGGGGAGTAAAGTAATTGATAGGACAGCAGAGGGGAGTAGAGTATGGGGGAGAGCAGTGGAGAGGAGGAGAGGGGAGGAGGAGAGGAGAGGGGAGGAGGAGAGGAGAGGGGTGGGGAGGAGGAGAGGGGAGGAGGAGAGGGGAGGAGGAGAGGAGAGGGGTGGGGAGGAGGAGAGGGGAGGAGGAGAGGAGAGGGGTGGGGAGGAGGAGAGGGGAGGAGGAGAGGAGAGGGGTGGGAAGGAGGAGAGGGGAGGAGGAGAGGAGAGGGGTGGGGAGGAGGAGAGGGGAGGAGGAGAGGAGAGGGGTGGGGAGGAGGAGAGGGGAGGAGGAGTGGCGAGGAGGAGAGGGGAGGAGGAGAGGAGAGGGGTGGGGAGGAGGAGAGGGGAGGAGGAGAGGAGGAGAGGAGAGGAGGAGAGGGGAGGGGAGGAGGAGAGGGGAGGAGGAGAGGGGAGGAGGAGAGGAGAGGGGTGGGGAGGATGAGAGGGGAGGAGGAGAGGAGTGGCGAGGAGGAGAGGGGAGGAGGAGAGGAGAGGAGGAGAGGGGAGGAGGAGAGGAGTGGGGAGGAGGAGAGGGGAGGAGGAGACGAGTAAAGAGAAGGAGACGAGAGGAGGAGAGGAGTGGGGTGGAGAAGAGGAGAGGAGTGGGAAGGAGAAGAGAGGAAACAAGTAGAGAAGCGGAGGAAAGAATACGCAGGGAAGGGAGGGGCTATGGATGAGAACAAGTTGTCCAGGCGGGTTAATGTGTTTGACATTAAAACTTGCATAAATACATTTAATCAAATTCTCCATTGTTTTATTAAGTAACCTATTTACCCGATATCTCTCTGGGTTTAGACGGCGTGGGATTTTCGGTTTATCTTCTCTTCATAGTACATTAAATAGCTTTGTGCATGACGGCCAATCACAAAGACAGTGGATCAATAAAGGAAACGGCAAGTAGTGCAGTGAACTCATTTCCCATTAAATGTAAGGCCAGATAGGAGGGCGAGGAGCTGCACTCCCCGGAGGTATCGGCACATAACTTCACACAGTAATATTATATTGTGCAACAACTTTAGTTTGACTTACCTTTAAGGAGTGAGTGGAGCACAGAGCGATGCGCAGCATGGCACCACATAAAGGAGAAACAGAGGCGAGGGGAAAGGTTGAGTAACATGGAACAGAGATTCAAAGAGCATTTTATAATATTGCATAGAACATGGGACACCTGAGTTAAAATATAACAAAACCCCTATCAAAAGAATGCGTGGGCCATTTGTTGTTGTTAATGGCATGCACGCATGTAGCCTATTTCTGTGTCCAGTCCTTTGATGAGCAGAAGAAACAGCACTGACAGGCAGATAGCCGAGCCGAGTGATGGCACACATTCCAGGGACATATTAGAGCAAACCATTGTGAAAATTGCCAACAGATGCCTGGAGGCAGGGGAAAAAAGTCCTAAAATCAAGCTGTATCTGATGGAGAACCATCTCCAGCACAAGGTCTGGCCTGTGCCAGTGACAACATCCATCGACGGCCCTGATAAGCAATAAATTCAACACAGATGGGGAAATAATCACATGTTATGCCCCTAATTTCCTGCAGTTTCCTGTAGGCTGATAGCATTCCTGGGTTTAAAATTGGACTCTTATTCCCCAAACACCACTCTGCTGCCAGAAAACACTCCCCCCCAAAAAACCCGAATCAATATGACAGAGCTATGAGGTTGAAACAACAAACAAAATTCAAATAAAGACGGCACGCAAAAACAAGCTAAAAAGAAAGGGGTATTTTAGGAAAGGGTTTTCACTTAGGTTTGTAACACACCAGTCATTTCAGCATGACATCCCATGCCCACAGTGCACCTTGAAGCTCATTGGAAGATGTTTTCAGCAGAATATAAAGTGAACTCATTAATAAACACTACTAAATGGTTTGGGTTCATCCTTGCACTTTTGACTTTTCAAGCAGGGGTAAAAAATGTAATGTCTCTCTCACTCTCTCTTAATATTGTATGCATTTCATTATTTGATTCATAATTTATAATATCGTCATTCTCTATTGTATCTAATCAAACCTAAACACAATTCATACCTTGTTACTGATAAATACGGTTTTGTTTGATAAATAATAATTTAAATTCAAGTAAAAAAATTAGATTTCATTACCATCCACATTAATTGTTAACAATATCCACGAACTGCCAACAAAAAAAACCAAATACAAACGTGTAAGCCACTTCATTGCGGTCTTGCAACTTTCAATAACAACTCTAATTGCAAGAATTGTAACGCTTTAATTTGGTCATGGTGCACACTAAACAAAAACAGATAAATGCAATCAAGAGAGCATCTGTCTATGAGCAGAGGAAGAGCATGCAGAGTTTTAGTTTTCCTCGGCCCTGAACGTTACACACAAGGCCCTCACTCACGGTAAAACCTGGAGTTCTTCCAAAGAGCGGACACCTATTCACCAACTACGTTTCAACAAGTTTTAAAACAGTCCTCAATTTCAAACCAACACAATACCCTCATTGGTGCATCTCTTCTGTTGCATCAGTGAATACCAAAAACGAACTAAATAAAAATAATGGAGGGTTTGGTTTGTGTCTGGTGATAATGAGTTTGCATCTTAAAGAGGCACTGCTCTTATATCATTTGACCCCCCGTGGGGGCAGAATGGCCCGGAGGAGGCCCTCTCAGTGGCCTAGCCCCCGCGGCGCAGCGTTTAACTGTGCACCGCTGGAAGCTGCCCGAACCCCGCCGTCTCCCATTTGCACTTCAGACTCGCTGCTCCGTGTCGGCGGTCGACATCTCCGTACCTACTACTTTGAGTCGTTCACTCACAGCACACGTGTGGAACGGGGATGGGAGTCGGACTGGGTTCTACTTGCGGCTAGCTGTGCGCTGGTTACCGGGTAGAAAAACGCTGTCGTATTGTAAGTTGATGTGAAATTAAAATAATCGACTACAGTGCGGGGGATTTTGAATTCCCCCCCCGACTGGGTGATTAAATGGATGTCATTCCGCAGCAATTTTAATAGGTCCTCGTTAGAGAAATTCAAAACAAAGTAAGCAACGTTTTTACGACTTGTTAATAAAGTAACAAATGCTACATTGGTTTGGAACTAAACATTTTAGATGATATGTACACATATATACATACATATATACACATGTGTTTAATATCCTACATTAAATTAGAAGTACCATTAATTAACATTAGTTAATGCAGAAATGAGCACTATAGGGTTAGGGGTAGTGGGTATGTTCTTGTTCAGTTCTTGTTAGCTAATGTTACTCTGGGTGCACTAGCACAGCGTCTTCAATCCTGCTCCTATCTTTTGGTTTTATCAGGATTTATTCAATTTGATTTACCTGATTCCTCGTGGTTTGGTTTATTTCCTTTGAGGTATGAGATAGGAGCAGAACCAGGGTTGGTATTTTATGATATTGTATCCTTTACTGATTGTTTTCATTCAACAGGAGAAGCAACGGGAGCCGGCCCGAGCCGGCCCTAGTAAAATCGATCAAAAAATGTATTAATGAATACCTTAGTTAACATGCACACCATTAGTAGGCCTACAGGATTACTAGACCATTAGTTACCTGTGTACATGCCCGCAGCCAGCTATGAGGTCACCAAGGTCTGGACCTTGGTATTGTACAGAGAAAACTGAACCCCACAATAAGTATATATATATATATATATATACAGTATATATATAAAACCATCACATTTTGGAATAGAACCAACAGTTTTTTGTCTGAAGCTAAGTGGCCGCATGACACCAAGGGCCCGCTAGACTTTTTTTTTCCCTCCAGATTTTCTTAATTAGCGATATTAAACTAATCCTAGCCTGGTCCCTTTCTTCCATACCATCAAAGTCCAGCGGGCTAATGCGCCGCAGAGCTCAGCAGCAGCGAGGCTAAATCAGTATACCAGAACAATACCAATTTGACCCGCTCTGCAGAGCTGGAGTAATTCCTATGAGATATATATATATATATATATATATATATATTGGGATATATATACATCCCAATATATTTATGAGTTTAAATATACTCGTTTACATTGGCAACTGCTTTTTTGGGGCAAACTAGTAGTCGTATATATATATATATATATATATATATATTTTTTTTTTTCAAAAATAATAATAAAAAAATTAAATAATCGTATATATCTACTATATATACTGTACACAGCCATGTTTGCCCATTTCTCTTCTGCAATGCAGCTCTGATAGTGTGCTTTTGGTGTGTGCCTCGTGCTGCAGGCTGGAGACGGGGAGGAGAGTAACAACAGATCACAGAGCACATGGCCTAGTAGGTGTGGATGAATAAACACGGGTATGGTTGGACCTCCAGCTGTGGCAACATTTTGTAAACAGCCAAGAGACGATTTAGCCTGCACATGAAGAACAAAACCCCCCCAAAAACAAAAACATAGATTTATCAAAGGTTGGTTTGTGTCTGCAGCAGTGTCTGGCAGGCTGGTATTTTTATAATGCTCTCCACTGATTTTAAATAGGGATTTTTACCAGGGTATAACTGTGCAGTTGAATGACAGCTCTGCACCAGCAACAACAACATATGCCAGCTTACATCACATCAATGCCTCGCTGGACATTCAATACATATCTATTCTGAAACCCTTGGGACTACGTCAAATTGCATTGTCCCATATCTACTCACAGTATCACCGCTGTTTATTGGCATGCAGCCAGGTGAGTGTGCGTGTGTGTGTGTGAGCGTATGTGTGTGCGTGTTCCTGGTGTGTCCATCCACAGACACATAATATAATACAGTGCGACCCAAACATCCCCCAGTGGTGACTACATAATATCCCAATGAATTTGGCTGCCATGACCCCCTCTCCCCACGATGGGCTGAATTATTTACAGATGTTCTATTCCAGATCTCCACTGACAATCCTCCCCCCCCCCCCCCCCAACACATAGGCACTCAGCCTACTCTGCTGAATATTAATCAGTACTGCTGGATGAGGCACGGCCTGACACTGTTCATCGTGTGAGGACCGCCACGTTCTCTCCATTTCTGCGTTTGATACTTAAAGCAGAAAAATAGGAATGAAAAGCACGGGGGGGGGGGGGGGGGGGGGGGGGGCTGTGTGATTAACAATACGCATACGTAGATAAAGAGAGTGACGCCGCCGCATGGGCGCCACAGGCAGCCGCGTCGCCTTGCCTACCCGGACCCCCCCCAGCCGCGCCCAGGGTTAGAACACGTAGACCACCTGCTCTGCGGGTCTACAGGCTTCCTCTGGCGTCCACTCCTTCACCTCTGACAGCAGCGAGCCACAGTGAGGCTCAATGAGAGGAGAGTAGAATCCCCGTCCGCGCGTGCGAGACGTACACCCACTCCCACGCAACCCAGGGACCAGGGAACCGAGGAACCCTGACTGTCGTGGGAACAGGCGGGAGACGATCGAGAGATGAATGGGTGTCTGAATGACGGGAGCCGT
Source organism: Gadus macrocephalus (assembly GCF_031168955.1). Lineage (NCBI taxonomy): Eukaryota > Metazoa > Chordata > Actinopteri > Gadiformes > Gadidae > Gadus > Gadus macrocephalus. The sequence continues at coordinate 4,539,325 of NC_082396.1, read as the reverse complement.
TGCTTTTAGCGTACACTCAATTGCGTGACATCTCACCCGGGCGGTATGCATTATTCACGGGAAGACGGAGCAGGGTAAAAAAGAGGGGGAGGAAGAAGGGCGCCGGTTATCGGTGTGACTGAGAGCAGTCCTGATGCGTGGGCGAGAAGCCTTTCCCTCCCTTCGCCCACCACAGCGACCGGGGGCGGGTGCAGATGAGTCATCAGAGGTGCATCGTTTACACAAGGTGTCGGGACACGTGACACGTGAACATACACATAGACGTGACAGGTGGCTGTTGTCAGGGAGGTTGTCCTAGATTTTTCTGAGGAGATCTCCTTTGTGATCGGCGGCGTGACGTAGGTGTCAGAGGCATCAGTGTCATCGCCGTGTGCTCTCCTCGTCCTGTCCTGGCGTGCTCCATTTATTTTGATTAGTATCCGTGTCAAAGCCGCTCCACATTGACGTGAGCTGGCATCGACGGACCCAGCCAATGAGGAAAGGTCGGTGAAGAACACATGGCCTCTGGAAGGGCACGAGTTTGAGAGTCTCTTGTCGCTGTCAACACCATTTTGTGTTTTTTTTTTCTCTCTATAGACCATTATTTCCACTTTATTTTAATCCTCCGTGACGCAGATCAGTTGATCAAATCAAGGTAGGTTGTCTGTCCCTTTAACCGTGTCTGTTGTTCTGAATACACGCACGCTATTCAATAAACTCAATCGCATCCAATCAGGCCTGAAGAGCAGAACACTACTGTGAGTGTTATGAAAATGGCCGCGAGCGACAGTGACACCGAGGCGTGTTTGTCTGCGTGTGTTTGTGTTCACAACGCTAGCCTAGTTAGCGGGGTGATCACTTCATGTGGCTCTGCTCCTCTTCAGATCTGTCTGAATGCTAATGACGGTGAACCAGCCGACAGGAGGCTGGGACGCTCTCGCCCCGGTCACGGCCTGGCCCCCCATGGTGTGACTCACATCCGGCAGTGGGGTCGGGGAGGCGTGGGCGTGACGGTGGCGGTGGCGGGGGGCTCGTGTCGGTCAGGGGGGGGGGGGGGGGGGGGGGGGGGTGCAGAGTGTGGGTGGGAGAGAGATCACAGTGACCGGTCGGCGGGCGAATTCATTACCACAACAACAAGCTGGAGTTTCTGTTTGCTCGAGTCAAAAGAAACACATCAAAAGCATCCGAAGTATTCCTCGCAGGAGACGCCGAAGACACGGTTTCTATTATAAACACTCGTCTCGCATTGGAATGCTGAGGGGCCCCTGGTAAGCACAAAGACCTTTCTGAATAATACAGCACCACAAGAGCATAGCTTAGAGGTCCATTGATTCACTGCCTGCATATTAGGCTCGTTCACACAGGGGCCTGCTCTCAGTGCTGAAATAATAGGTATCCAAAGCAAAGCCCTAACAGCTGACAGGCCAAATCCCTTTTTTGCCTTAATGAGAAAATGATGTGCTGTTTAATCGCCGGGCCTTGAGAGCTGAAGCTCCACAATGGCCAGATGCATTGATATTCAATAGAGCTCACAAGTTGCCATTTACTGCCAGGGTCTGCACACTCTAACCCAGAGTTTTCAGATTACACCAGCCGGAGTTGCATAGCTCTACATCACTCCCTCTCAGAAACACATTCATCAACGTAAATGAACAATGCAAATCGCCACTGGACAAATTTCTGATTTAAATATTAAAACGTTCCTGCATTACAAGGGCTGCACGGAGCATTCAGCCATGAAAACTTTTAGGGAAATTCGAGGTAATTGAAAGCTTTTGATCCCATTGCCAAGGACAATACTGTAGGGCAGGCCTGGTGAGAAAACAAATCTTCAGCAAAATGAAAAAAAAACATGCATCAAATCAAAACCTTTTGCTTTAAAAATATAATCTTGAAACCACAGGCAGGAGAGGGGTAGGAAAAGAGAACCAATACCTTTGCAGTTTAATATATCGTTTCCACCACGGCACACAATTGCTTTATCTCCTGTATCGGAACTCGGCCCAGCAAGGAATATGATTAATACCCAGAGCCACAGCCCAGGTTCAAGGCTCAGATAGATAATAAACTTCTGATCCTCGCTATGCGCTGATATCATTTACCAAATCACCCCGCACCGTTCCATAAAGAGACAATTTAGGACAATACGGTGGGCATATGCGCTGAAACGACATTGATCTGGGGCCGGGGAAAAGCAGTAGACGTGATGCGTGACCTGATCAATTAGTATGTCCCCGAGATAATGCTGTCAGAACTCCAGTGCAAAAACAAACAAAACAATTCACTTAGATTTAAACCTGTGGCACGTCCACTCCCCGCTGAATCTATCTGCCTCAATGTTATTAGTTATCCATTATTAGATATCCACAGAGTATCTGTGGATACCATTGATATTCTAGTTTGGATTTTGTTTTTTCGCAATCTCAGACCCTCAAGACAGGATAATTGGACTTATTGAGTGCATATTGTTATCAGCATGGCCAATAGTGTGAGATCTGTTGATAAGCCGAATAAAATAAATGGTAACCCTGAATCTAAAGAATAGTTGATGCACTAGTTGACTTTTGACTGTGGGAGCCACAGACAACAATTCCAGTTAAATCGTCCCGCTCCCTCACAAACATGTTACTCTAGTTAGCTCTAGGTTCTACTATGGCTGCTATCTTACAAACAGAACGGCAAGTTCAATGAAGTCTCCAGCACTATTATTGAATCAGTTGCGCTAATGTATACAATAAACCTCCTGTTTATTTCGCAAGAAACCAGAACAACTCCTCGAGGGATTTCGAATTGAGTGTCTCCGTGAGATGTTTGACATGTGACGGGTCAACGTGGGTACGCAAGCAGGCCACAGGCTTGTTTACCGTATGCAGAACTACTCCCACATTATGCTAATGTTTTTGCAGTTGACAAAAAAGAGAACGGAGGGATACAGGATAATCACAAGGCAATGGCGGCGACAAACAGTACTTCAAACGTGGCAATTTAGCATTCACCCAATTCCTCATTATCATTAGGCTCGCACCGCTTCTAGGCGATGATATGAACTGAGCTTGACCGTGGCCAGGAATCCAAAGGGGAAATCTGACCCAAAATGTCTCCAGAAAGTGATAATAGGCACGTAGAGCCAAACAAACAAACCCCAGCGTTCACCAGCAATCAAGGTCAGTGCCAAGGTTATCAGTGGTTCTGGACGGCGCGCTCGTTCCTCAAGGCTATCCCCGTACACTTGTTCAAAAGGTCAGCCATTAACTATGGTGTAACAAGAAAGCACCACTTACCAGCCAAACCCTTTGCTGCCGGATAAAGACCCATTTGTGTCACACCCCTTTAGGTTCCCACAACACGCTAAACTGCACACAAAAAAAAAAGCAGCTTCATTATTAAACCTGTCCCTTATTGGGCTGATTTATAAAACACCCAGGTTGCATTGTTATAGAGCATCACAGTGATTCATGTCCCCCCTCTCGATGAAGCTTAGTCAAACCTCTAATTGTCCACTTATCACCGCTACCACCTGGGAACAATAGGCGGCCATTCCGTCCAGCCCTAAAACACTCGCTTTCAATTGACTCGGAAGTCTTTCTTAGGGCTAAATATTAGCCGCCTTAGTTACACCGTTGAGTTATACCTGTTTAGCTCAATAGGGCACCGTCTTCCACCAGCTGACAAAATGGTCTGTCACAGGCCGGAAAGTGCTTTGGTTCCCGCCTTGAAACAAATGGATTTCACACTCCACCTGCAGGGATGCTGGGGAAAGGTGTGAATGGGCACCAGAGAACCGCCACAGGACCCCGGGCTCCACGAACTACAGAGCCAACCAATTAGTCTCAGAATGGCGGGGGGGCTGGTACACGCCCCGCGCTAAACCTGCAAAGGAATTGGCCCCAGCACGACGTCCGACTTGGTCGGCTGTTTTAACAACGCCATTGGAGCTATTTAAGGATCCTGGCGCAAATGCAAAGATGCAGACGGGAAAACCAAGAGCGACACGTTTGCGGGGGGGGGAATCGATCGGAATTTTAAACGACGGCTCTAAACGTCCCCGAATCGACGACGATGAGGTGTCAGACCGCAGACGATAATCCTATTTCATCATCCTACATTAACACACATACACACACACACACACAGATACACACACACACACACAGTTGAACTCGGATGCCAATGCCAGTCGCGGCACTTCCCCCGAACACAGAGCTAAACAGAGGAGCCTGTATTAAAACCACTACCCCTCACAATCCATAGATAGGCGTGACAGCCTCACTAAAGACGCTAATCATATAATGCCTCCACGCCTGCCACCCTCCAAATCCTACCATGTCCTTGGTGCTCATTGACAGTGGGGACTTGAACTCCCTCCAGCTCCCAGACGATGACAGGATGAGAAGACGCATTAAAAAACTGGAAGTGACTCAACGTTTTCTGACACGGCTCATTTGGCGGTTGCAAAAAGCATTTTGAACACAACCGAGTGCCTTTAAGGACGCAAATATGGGCATAGCGAGGCAAAACGAGGAGAGAGCGGAGTGGGGGGAGAGCAGCGAAAGGGTTGGGGCAGGGGTTCATGTTGTCACATGGAAGTAGAGTGGAGGAATGGGAGCTGTCAGAAGAGGGTGGTGTTGTCAGCTAAGATGGCGAAGCCAGAGTCTCTTGAAATCCTGACACTAAGATGCTGTCAAGCTGCCCCGCGGAAGAGGCAGAGAAGACGAAAAGCTTTGCGTGACGTTGATTTGAAGAAAGGAAGTGCGTTGATGGAAAGGAAGAAAGAAAGAAGCACAGACCCTGCATATGCTCAGGAAGAATACTATGATTTTAATATTTAATAGACGAGTGGTGTGTGTTAAGGAAATAATATTGTTATGCAAGGGGCAATACTATCATAACAATATACAACAATAAAGGAAGTAAAACAATAGAAGAAAATATGCCTTCTGAGAAAAACAGCATCCACATTAAAGAGAACATATGCAAAGCGTTTGAGCCCACCTGAATTCGGCGAAGTGGGACCAAATAAAGAAAATGAAAATGATGAGTTTGGATGTTTCATGCACTGTGTGAGGGATACATTTACAACCTGTTATATGTTAGGAACTCAATCTCACCAAATGTTGTTTGTTTACAAATACGCACACACACAAACACAGAAAAACACACACACACACACACACACACACACACACACACACACACACACACACTGACACACACAGGATGATGAAAACAGAGAGGGAAAACATATCCCCAATAGGATAAACTAAACAACCCGCGGATACAATTTTGCTAAATTCTCTTGATGGCAAGATTATCGGTTTTTCTTTCTTTCGAAAAACAAACACACACGATGATGTTTTGGGAAGTGACAGTGGTCTTAAAGCAACCAAAGACACTATGTCGTCGACACAAATACTCTAAATGTGATGTTTTTTATGTCGTTCAATGATGACTATCAATTATCAGTTGACCCCCGTACTCCATGTGTCGTGACTGCCAGCCTGTGACATTACAAACTTTGGTTTGCAATAAACTACTGCTAGCCCCGCCCTAGACGTGATGTACGCACAGAACCACACCAAACCCCTTCTCACTGGGCTTCACAGCTGGGGGAGGCCTTGCGGAATAACAAGCACATAAGGCAGCCATTCTGTCAGAGGGGGAAGCCCACTTTCAAGGCTTATTGGGTCTGCTTGTTGTGTTGAATTAGGAGATGAAGAGATAAACTGTGCTGTTCGGTGCAGATGTGAGGAGTCCTGTGTTGTCTCTTTCTTTGGGTAATTGCGCAGCTTGAGTCCTCTTGCCCTCCCCATTAACAAGGATTATTGCTGAATACACACTCAAGAAGACCCTTCATGCCCATGTATCTTGTCGCAAAGTGTTAACGTCCAATCTCAAACGCAATTACCGGCTACTTTCGTTGTGTGCGTGAGCTTTTCGTTGCCGCCACGTGCCTGGACCATATGCTGGGCCAACAGTGAGTCGGAGTACAGAGAGTTACCCTGTAGCCCACCGAATGCCCTGGCCCAACGGGGCCATGAATTACATTTGCCTTTAATCATAACCCTGTGGAGGAAAGGCCCACAAGCGAATGACGGATAATGGAGGCGAGTGCTAGTATAGATTCAGAAATTCAGTGTAAGTGTATTATGGCAATCAAAGAGCAGTTTCCTCTCTGTGGACTTTGACACCTTGAGATGAAGGGTTCAAATCAAGAGGAATTTGGCCGGGGTATGCATAATAAAAAAGAAAGATTAATCCCCTAGGGAGAGTCAAGTGCTTATCAGAGCTGAATACTTCATTACTTCAATGTGCCTTAATGCAATCATAGCCTCAGATTTACGTCAGTACATGATGGCAGGCGAGGATGTAATGGACAAGGAACTATACTGTACGACAGGGTCGAGATAATCAATCCATTAACGTCCAGAGATTAGCTAACCTGCTGTGCCTGTCCCCTGCTGGAGACAGACAATATTGTCTAAGACTCCGCCATGACGACTAACAATATATGCTCAGTCTAACACATTTTCACAAACATTTGGGCCTGAGTGGTTGGGTTGGACTATAGAGAACTAAAGTCAATACAATGAAATGAATGACTGAAAGCCGACAACCATCCACCCATTACTGAGCCCACAAGACGGATTTGACGTTTTCAATACTCTGAGTGAATACAGGAAAGACCTCATTGATTTGGGGAAGGATATTGGACCTAAAAGAAATTATTTTATTTAACAGGATTAAATCTTTATGCCGGTGAGTGCCAGTGAAGAGATAACAGATAACTGCCTCTTCAGTAAATAGCCAGTATCCTAATGCATTTAGAAAGTAATAAAATGACAACGTGTGTCATATAAATTGATACTATAGTTCTCGTATTAATATAATACATGCTAAAATACAAAGCAATGATTCAAAACAAGAAGGTGGTTAACCATGCTAACTAAAGCCTTTCTGCCCTTCAAAAAGATTCAGAATCGAGGTTACAATATCGAATAAATAATTCCAACAATGACCCAAGGAGGGCAGAGCCAAATTTTGAAGCATCTCACATTTTTCAAAAAGACCCACTTGTGCCACAGTAACACAATGAAGCATGTGCAGCAACATCAGCTTCAAAACAAAATAAATAACCACCCACACAACACAAAAGACGGAGCTCATAAAAAGCATGTAGCCGTTAGTTTGACAGCAAGGATAACACAATCAATCACTTTGTAAATGAGAGGGCACACCTTGGTAAATTGACCCAACCTCTATGCTAGGTCGCACAATCACTCCGGTGCCTCCTTGTCCAATAGCAGCATTCGATCTGTTCCCAATGAATGATTCTAAGAGCAATAGCCAGAGGGCGAATACAACCAGTCATGTGACAACAGACTTCCTTTCAAAAAGGTGCTGTCTGTTGGTTCTCCTTTTGACTGAAGGCCGCCTCCCCCACCCCCCCCCCTCTCGGTGGACGAAACAACACATCAGTCACACATATGCCGTAGCTCTAATGGCGTCTTTGTAGCACCGGCCTCCACTGTGCTGTGGTCATCACATGTCCCAGAAGGTTATCCACGGGGGGTCGATCATTTCCTGTTTCTGCTCAGCTGAGTCGGGACCCGGGGGGGGGGGTGGGGGGGGGGGGGGGGGGGGGTTGTACAAATTAGCGCATGAATAGATTACATGGCCAAAGCAGAAGGGAGACCACAATGGGTCGTCCTTTGTCTTTCACATTCTCAAAGGGCCGGAAGACATTCCATATTGAGAGCTCTGTCTCCTCTCCCTTTCACCTGCTGGTTCCTTCCAACCCCGATTTGTCGGGGTACCACGTGCCGTATTGACCGCACAGCGCCGGATGACATCACGCGCACAGGCCCCTCGGAGGCTCACCAGTTGCACAATGTGGCGCCCAGGAGCATGCAGATTAAGCATTAACGCCCCACTCCAGGAGGTCAGACGGACAGGCCGAAGCGGCGGAAATCGAACACCGCACACAACTTTGTGTGCGATTGACATGTTGGGGGGGGGGGGGGGGGGGGGGGGGAAGGAGAGATGGATGTGTCCCTAGGAGAGAGCAGCTGAAGAAGGTGGTCTTCCGTCATCGGTTACACTAGATTAGGAGGCTTTCGCAAACAAAGGGGAATCTGGGGATCTCTCCACACGAGCAGTTCCACTACTGTACTGATGGGCCCATCTGTCCCAGCAGCACCCGGTACAGCCAAACATCACTACCACCCCCAACCCATCACCCAGGAGTCCTGACGGGGGAGAGAGGTGAGCAGCAACGCCAGGGACCGGCAGACAAAACACAAAATCAAGTCAGCAGATAGGTTTGAGGGGAATTATGAAGTGAATGCAGTTCTATTTCTACATTTAAAGTAGCGACCAATGGTAAACGAATCGGTTCCAGTTGTACCACTAATGCTACGGCAGTTGAGATGAATAGCTTTGTAGAGTTTAAAATGAAAACAGCCATGTGGGAAAGGTAATTGCTTTCACACGTTACTGCACATACAGTTTTAATAAGGAAAACATATCTAAAATGGTATCAAGGGGCTAATTCTATTTTTAGTAGGTTAGATGTATGACTATGTGTTAAGAACATACCCATGTTCTGCTCTCAGTTCAATGGGGGAGTGTGTTTTATTCTGAGTACCTCTGAAATGTACCTCCAGCACATTTTAACACAAAGATACACAACATAAACACGTCAAATCCATCCATTAAACATGACGTGTACGTTACAGCGAGATGCGTAAACACAACAGGACATATCATCTAGTCAAACACAATAGAACTACAAAGAAGCATCTTGACACCACTGAAATACACAGCACTTGACCTCACAAAGGTATACCCACATTTCAAATGTCTACGATGAGCTTTGGATCATCCCACGGAAATACAGTGGTAAAATACCAACACAGAACCTCTAACCTTATGGTTGACCAAAATCCATATGCAATAACAATTTAATCCCTGTTCTCACTTGCACACGGCACTCACATCTGCATTGGGAAATCAGCAGTACGATGAATGTTGGCTCTCGAAGGCAGTAAAACATGTCAATGCAGTCGTGTCATTACTAGATTTATGTATTTTACATTTGATTTTATATACTAAACCAAGTTAGTGTATACATCCTAAAATAATCTTGAAATATCTGTACTCAATACTGATCGATAATGTGAATAATAAAATCCCATTCTAGAACTGATATATTCTACAAACAAAATCGCTGGACAGCCCGTACCTCCTTCTTTGTTAACAAGAATCTCACAATCAACACTCCGACCGCCCCGCCCCCTCACGCCATCCAGCCAGCACAGCACAGCTCGTTCCTGTCACTCAGCAGCACAGCCAATCAGAGTGGATGGAACACTGTCATGGAGTATTTTCAATCCTGAAAGTCTCCCGCATAATAACTGCAGGGGCTCAATCTCACACGCAATGCAACTTTAATGCCAGCTTTCATTCGCTAGACACAGTTTATATGCACGCGTTGACCGGTAGTGCCCGTCCGTTCATATTTGGCATCGGTATACTCGGGGAAAAAAACAAAAAAAAATGATGAATGTCTGAAGGTTAATATCAGTAATTATTGGATGTGGATTGGGTTGAGTTGGTTCACAGCTGTAACATTGCCAGGGGTCTGCATTAAAACATAAAGCAGAGGCCTTTACTGACCTACACAGCCTCCAGTCCCAGCGCCATAATGATGATGCAGCAAATCAATGTTTATGGAAGCGATGAAAACATCATTTGCGAGCCCCATAGCCAGGCGCACAAAATAAGATGAAATGCAGAGCGCGCTTGTAAGGGAACAGAGATGCACTACTTGAGGGATGATTCCATTAGCTTAGTTGATAGGTGAAGACTGGGAAGATTCACTGTTTGTTGTCTTTTCTCTGTACTTTAATCCATATGTAGGGGGCCAAATGTAGTTGCTTCTTGCACTATGGGACGCGGTAGCTTCGAAAAATATGATCTAAACCTGTACCGCGTTCTCAGAATGAAAACTGAGCAGTGGTAGAAGGATTTGGCTTTGTTTGGTCAATGTGAGGTTATAACCCTTAAAAGGTTAACTTCACGGGGCAGCATATGGCATCCACGGTCAGAATGCATCTTTCTTTCTGTCTGAAAAAATAATGAGTGCCAAAAAAGGAAAGTAACAGTCAGGAGTTTATATTTGTGCATCAAAAACCCTAAGGCTTTGTGAGGCAGAGTTGGCAAATTATTGATTGTTTAACCTTGGCTCTGCTTCAAAAGAAAACTAAAATAAAGGTAAAGGCAAAAGGAGGATGGAAGTATTTTGGTTTAAAATCCCATGGAGCTGTGTGTGAAACATAAAAAGCAAATGCTCACACTGATAAACCACTCTGTCCATCATATGCCAACAACAATCTTCAGCAGATATCCGCTACCAGTTAACGCTTTTGTAATACTACAATGTCAGACACAACAACAATATGGAGAGCATACACTTCTCATGTAACGGATGAAAGCCTTTAAAATCACACAATGCAAAAACAACAACACCACCACCAGCCGAAGAAGAATAGGAGAACGGCAACGCTAAAAATATCTCTGGTGTCAAGGTGACCCTTAAGATATTAACTGTGCCTTAGAACGAATGAGGCGGGAACAGTCATTTTTGCAATTTCAAAAGCTATTACCTTCCTGCCAATCCATATTTCATGAACAACTAATCGCCTCCTTCATATCAGTTTGTCTTTACATACATCCCCGGCCCCCTGGTCCCTTCGCTCGCACCGACCTATAGCACAAATCAACATGGCCGGCAAAAGCCAGCGTGGATGCTGCATGAATCACCGTGCTCCGCTATCGATCCTGTGGCTCTCATTGGAAAACAACTTAATGAACATTCGCCGGTGCATCACACAATGCATCAGAGTGTTCCAGGAGATAAGTGTTTCCTTGGATTGACAGGGGGAGAGAGAGGAGAAAAAAACCAAAACAGGCTCCTGCCAAGCCCAGAGTCCAGTTGAGGCGGGATTCATGGATTTATTGATCCGGCTCTCCCTAGATAAGAGATGGGAGAATAATGATGCCCTGAATGGTTTCAACTGGAATTGCACCGGGCAATGGGTTGGTGAGGGTGTGGGGTGCGGTGGGGAGTTGGTGGGGAGATTAAAGACTGTGGAGGGCTACGTAAGGGGAGTTGAACACTATCAGAAGCCGGTCACACAGCTCACCTCCGGGGCAATCCTTCTGATCCCAGGACATCATTCCCGGTATTGACACCACGTTCACAAAGAGGTTTCTGGTCCACCTCAGCGGACCAGAAAAAATAAAAGAATCGCACCAACTGATTGTCTCCATGTTTCTGACAAAATCACATGCGATAGATCTCTGGGAGAGCAACAAAAAATAAACCGTGGGTACGCCTAGACTGATGATCTTCGCCAGAGAAGGGGACTTCCCCCGTGGAATATAACTAAAATAAAAAGCATCTTTATCTAACGGTTTGAGAGCACTTGACTCTCCCCAGGCCCAGCCCTAAAGGCCAGGAGACTTATCCTCTGTTCCCTCCAAAGTACACTTTGTCCTAGTTTCCACACCAGATGGGCTCTTTTATTATTTTTTTACAACGAAGGCGTCTTTGCAACCATAAGCATGGGCACAGCAAAAAAAAATAGCACAAGGGAATTTCGTCCCATCCTTCATTTCCATCTAGGGCCCAAAATGAATACCTGCCAGCAGCAATTGGCAGATAGATTTGATCATTTGGCAGGTAAAAGTATTGGGTTACATCTAAAAAAAAATGCTTATCTGGTAAATGTTCCCCACGCTGGGAAGAAAAGTGACACAATTCCAAATGCAAATTGTGGACCGGATTTCTGTCCCTCACTTTCGCTCCCCCTCAGTGTCTGTCTTTTACGACATATACACTGCAACAATTTAAAAAGACAGCAGGCGAAAAAGCCTGTTCCACGACACACTGTACAAATGTGCACATGCAGATCAGAGCAATGGCAGAGTAACCAAGAACTTAACTTTGTAGAGAATTTCATAATTGGTGCCTACAAAACTAAAACTAGCTCCAATTGGTTGTTTACGACCCAGTCTTAAAGCACTCAAATAATTATTTTCATTGCAGATTTACAGATAGCTGCTTGAATGTCCTGAGGAATTCAATCATTTCCAAAAAAATAATTTTACTGAAAAATCTATTTAACTGCTGATTTAATTGCAGGGGAAAGCAAAAAAAAAAAAATGCATTTTATAAGCAGACCACAGCTCTACCCCAACCGGTTGATTGTGATTATGATGTCAGGAGACAAGGGATCACATGATAGCGCCGATTATTTACTCAGCGTTATGTTAGTTCAGAGGACCTTGACATGACTGGGATGAGAGATGAAATGGGTACCGTTTAGAGTGACGGAGACAGAGGGGCAGGGCACTGATTTGTAAAAGTGCTGAAACAGAGCCCTCATTCTTTAATCCTCTGGGAAGGTCACATTCTCTCCGCGGTCCCTTTAGTCTTCCTCCGAGAACGCTTCAAATGAAAACCAGCGTGGCCCCGAAACACAGGAGATAATACACAAATAATCAATATCTCATTTTCTTTGATACGCCTTTTCTTTGAACATGTCAGAGACCCTTGATTGTCACAGGGTGGTGGGCCTGGGAAAGACATAGATCTCATTGGTTAATGTTTATAGACGTGTACATCTAAACAGCACTCCATTATAATGTACAAATAGAAACACTTTAGCAGACACTTAAATCCCAACTTATTTCTTCACAAACCCAAAACCTTCCACCTGGGAGTGGAATACCGTGTCCAGCCTAAGAGGTGGACCATCTTCCACCATCAACTATCATACTGGACTTATATACAAGAATGAATGAATGTAACATTCATTCATTCTTATAAGTCAAGTTAGTCCCGTGTAAGTGTGAGGGTCTTCCCGTGTGTATGTGTGCATTCATCTCGGCCTCAGACGGACACAGTCCAAGCTCAGTCTCTGAACCGTATCCAGAATCCCTTTTACAATTATTAATAGACGGTCCATTACGATGAACCAATTTCTCTTATAGTGAGTTTCAAAGTGACACTCGCTTGCAGACGCACCGAAGTCAGGCCGTTGGAATGTATCGTGGAGAGCGTGGGAGGAAGGGGGTCCTAACTGCAAGAAAGACAGTCGACGCTAGCGTCTCCATGCTAAACCGCCAAAATTTGCCCGGGCTAGCATGGATCAAAGACACACGTGCACTCAGAAACTCCTCTCCGCTCGCACAAAAGGCCCTAGCGCCACTCTGTAGGAAAACCGTCCGTGAAGAGGATTTGTGCTTTTTTCAAAAGCGGGCGTTTTTCATAAGCAGGGGTGGGGAGGAATAAAATGAAGGGGAATCATTTTTGAATACAAACATGTGGCTGTTAGAGATATCAGAAGGCTGAGGAAGAGGCGCGTTGTATTTGCCTTCTCCGTCCTCAGAAATGCACAAGGGCGCAGAGATTCTCCCCCACCGCTGTATGCTTTATTCGGAGGCTTAGCCCTCCGACAGCACACATGGGGGACAGGTCTCTGTGTGTGCGTGCGTGCTTATAAACAACCTGGAGTACAGACGACGGGTTCTCCATAAATCTGTGAAATATCACAATAAATGTCCTCATTGATGCTTTGTCATCGCGATTTGTGTGTGAACTTGATGTTGTAGTAGACGTACTCACAATGAGTCATTTCTTTCACATATTACAAACTTGAATGGCTTTAACGGACTGGTGCAGCAAGGATAAAAGTGCAGAGGAGAAATCATTCATACCCTTAAAAATGGACTCCATGTTTGCTTATATTTCCTTTTGAAAAATGTAGACTTTACATTATTAAGGAATATTGTTGATATAGACTATAAAGGACGGTCCAGTCAAGGTTCAGTTAATATATTTGCCTCTTTTCTTTAACATATGGAGAAAGAGCAAAAGAGAAACAGGAAGAGAGAGTGAGAGACAGAAAGATGAGAAGAGAGAGGGAGAAAGACTGAGAGGGAGAGAGAGACTGTGCGAGAGAGACAGAGAACGAGAGAGAGAGAGCCGGAGAGACAGAATTATTTTCAATACTTCTGCACGCAGTAGTCACCATGAAGTAATGCCTTTCCCCTTTGAAAAGGGTTTACAGGGAAGAGCAAGAGTCTGTCTAACTATCCACTCTGGCGTACACTCTGGAGACAGCTGGATTTGGCATAGTGTTCCTTCATGTGGACCGTCCTGCTCCAAGGACCACATCTCTCTTTTAATTGACTGTCACTCACGGAGAGCGGTCAACAGTAACACTCAAAAGATTGTGCAGATTTCCTTTATAACATCCTTGACAACGGATCAATAAAGCAGAGCGCGAGCAGTTGGGCAGATTTCAAGTCATTAGCTATCAGCGTCAACCTGTCTCTTCTTGAGATGAGGCCTGCTCGTGAACCTCTGCGGTGACGGCGGTACGAGACACGCAAGCGGTGACAACAAGAAGTATTTAGCTCCGGAAGTTTCTGTAGCAAGCCTGGACTGTTGCAAAATGAATGAAATGTAAAGAGACAGCAGTATGACACTGAAACTCAGATTATATAAATATATATATAAATAAATATATGCATATATTAAGCTAAACACTGACAGTGAAAGTGTGAGGAAAACATGTGTTTTAATCAGATTTAAATACACGACATCTAGATATATAAGGACACTATAGCGTCAAATCTTTTTATCTGCCAAATTAAAAAAACAACCAGTTAAACTTGATAGTCTGACTAGACAAAGGTCAAAGTTAAAATGTATTTTTTTATTTGGTAAATTCTTCTTTTATTTTTTTAAAAAGTGGTTCAGTTTGTATTGATAACAGATATAAATTAACTGCATGGAATTGGATGATGACAATCAAATCCTTATAGAGATAATGCCTTCATATTTTCCTTTGAACCACATGCACTATATCTCTGTCGATCCCAAAAAAAAGTAAGCCCCAAAAATGAAGTACATACTTAATTTTAGACATATAAACTAAATCCAAGGCTAAAACTCAACACAGGCGACCCAAGCGCAGACTCAACAGCAGCGGTGGAATATCTGGATTTGATTAGGGGCTGATGGACAAGAACCACTCTGCAGATCAAATAAATAACTGCCGGCTGTTTTCCGCCACTAATGACAACAACCTGTTACCTTGTAAGCCATCGTCTCTGCCTCCCCACAATAGGCTGCAGTGTGCTCACCCTCAACCACACGGAGAACACATCCACGGGCTCATTGTATGTCAGACGGCTGACCCACTTTCAGTCGCTGCTGAGGTCTCACAGGTCCTCCCTGAAACCCCTCCGCAACAAAGACACCATTTTGTCTTCATTAGACCTAGAAACGTGCCATTGCCTATAGTTTTGCTCTAAATCACATTAGCTTTGTTTACCATACGCTTACAGCCCTAATTCCAGATCAGTTACACAAACAAACGGATGGGAAATTAGATGGTAAACATCTCCGAGAGCTCAAGAGCAACACAGGCACCAGGGTTGTGCAGAGAGGACTGCCACTAAACCAAACTGGTCTAGTCCGCAGCTTGTCGTGGCGCTGGACTCTCACATAGCACCGCATTGTTTCGCACCCCGGGGGCCATTAACCTTACATCCACGCCTAGCAGCAAGGCCTTTAAAATCATTAATACATTTCAAATTAAATAAAACCACAAACCGTGATCAATAATGGAATTTTAATGACCGCTAATAACTGACCATCTGCCATAAGGCCGGGGGGGGGGGGGGGGGGGGGGGAGCAGGATTGAGATCAACCCCTCAGGAAGCAACAAATGTTACGCAGCGAACCTGGAATGGCGGTGCTAATTAAAAACAGGCCGACTAGCATCTCCACCGGCGGAGGCGACGCAGAGCACGGCTGTCGCGATCTTATTGTGATCCGAGTTCGTTTGAACCATTACCAGTTCCTCTTCCCAGTCCGCGGTTTGGTGGCCAGCGTCCTCTGCACCTCTTCCAGGCGGCCCCGGCCTCAACACCAGTGTCCCCGTTCCCAAAAGTCGGTGAAAGAACACTGTGTTTGGTTCCTGTTCTTTGGACCAGGGGATTTAAAAAATGAACGGCGGCTCTAAAGGGACACCGCTTCAGGTACGGCAATACAATTCGTTCAACCTGGAAACTACTGGGTGTTACAAAGATACGTCTCGGTTTTTGTTTTTTTTCTGGACACATCTCCCAGCAGTTTGCATTTGCACTTTGTTCACTTTCCTCCTCCGTTTCTTCAAAAACATTTCCCGGAGAAGACCCCGGCTGCTCCGGACTCTGCCGCCGGCAGGCAGCTTCCCAGAGGGCACGTCTCTCACACACACCACACCGATGCCCTGGGTCTGGATTGGCCTCGGTGGGGGCAGAGCGATGCAGGCCCTTTGAAAGCCGGTCGTCTGGAGATACGCTTCTAGGGGGCCGAGAAGCTTGTTATCGCTGAAATAGCAACCGGTGGACTACAGTGGCTCGGAGGAGTCTGCCGTGCCCGTTCGAACCGCACAAACACCCTGTTGAATCCTCCTGTGTTCACCGCCCTCGCGACTCTTCTGAAGAGATAGGGTGAACAAGGGCGAACAGCAAGGATACAGTGGAATAAGATAGCAGCAGTAGCCTATCTGAAAAAAACAACAAACATTATACTATTGTCAATTCTCCTGTTACGGTTAGCCCTCGCAAACCCATGTTATATTAATCGATGACGATCTCTTGATCGACTATTAGGTTTTTCTGTAAATATAAAAAAGTACACGGCGGTTCGACACCAAGTTTGATTTCTCCCAAGCCTCAACTGTTGAGTGTATTTTGTTTGTAATGTACACTATAACTCAGACGGTATCTCTTTTTGTGTTTTCCACTTTGCATGCCGATGGTAAATGATGCTCATACGATATGATGACCTAGCACAATGATTACCATCCATCAGCCCCGCCATTCTGACAATTCTTTCACGGATAATTGTCCATGTGTCCATCAGGCAAATGACTGCAGCAGTCAGAGTGGGGAATCTAGGGCACCTCTACGGCGCAAATGTGTAGAATATTATTTTTTATAAAATGAAAAAAAGACCTCTCACACAACACACACACACACACACAAAACATTCATTCCTTTCTCCACCTCCACCGAGGCAATCCAAGAGAACTATGGCGGTACTTTTACAGATTAATGTAGACACCAGCAAGGCACCCCCCTCACACAAGACAGGAAATCACAAGCTCCTGATGGGATATTCTTAGACCTGAGCCTCTCTCTCTCTCTCTCTCTCTCTCTCTCTCTCTCTCTCTCTCTCTCTCTCTCTCTCTCTCTCTCTCTCTCTCTCTCTCTCTCTCCTCTCTCTCTCTCTCTCTCTCTCTCTCTCTCTCTCTCTCTCTCTCTCTCTGCAGAACACAAAGGAATTCCAGAGTGATTGCAGATCTGAATAATGTAAAGTGTGTTCTCCTGAACACCCAAGAGGCCCAGATGCAAAACGACTGGGGGATGACAGCCAACAGCTGACGAGATGTTCAGCCACAAGAGTCTTTTCGTGTTTCTCCTCGCTCTCTCTCTCTCTCTCGCCCCACATTGTGCTTAAGTGGTTTCAAAGTGAAGTGTTGGTGGGGAGGGGCAGGGATGGAGGCTGGCGGTCTGTACTTTCTATCAGAAAACTGGAATTCTAGAGATTTTTCGAAACATACTATAAATCCTCTCTACTGTGCAATGTGAGCATCTGCACAAAGCATGTACATAATTGAAGTTGCCAAATAAGCCGCGATCAATATCTAAGCCGTCCTAAGTCCCTTTGGTTTGTTGTACCTCTTCATTCAAATGGTGTTTCTAAAAATCAATCCTTTTCCAAGTAGTTCCGTTCAAAGCGCTGCTAACACAAACAAAGACTTTAAATCACTATCTATTTGCGGCACACACACACACAAGCACCGAGTTGAGGATTTCAAAGTAGCGATCCGACAATTTTATCTACCGAGAAGGTAAACTGACTGGAGATTGGTGGCCCTGTCAGTGAAATTAAAAATCATCCCTCTGAATCCAAATGCTCATTTGGGTGAATATTTAAAAAGTAACTGGTGAATCAGGAAAGAAAGGCACGAGTTCTCCTAAGTGTTGAGGAGCCATTAAAAGTCTACGGCGGTGCTGGAGTTTATCAAATAACCTTCTATGGATAAGCGATTTTGTATTTGTGTTCATTTACTTTTGTGTTTCGGGGCAACTCTTGAGTGCAGTATCAAAATAACTCCTTTCATCTTCAGTATGTGGTTATTCAGGCGTGGTCGATCAAGAGAAGCAATGTGAACACCGATGCGGAACATCTAGGTGGGACAAAAGTTGAACATATTATTCAATAGGGGCGAGGGGGGTCCTAACTGCCACACCTCAATAAAACATCCGTTATTAATATCATTTGTACAACCCAGTTTATTGTGCCTATTCAGCTACTAGCTAAAGGAAAAAAAACTGGGCTGAAAACAGAAAAATGTCATCGGTTATATGTGTGTGCCATTCTGTTCTGGTCATTGCATTGGTTAATGTCACGCCTTCAAGGAACGCTAAAATGGGTTGTTTGCATGTACAAGTCGAAACAACATAACAGCTGGTGCGGGAAAAGGGTATCCTTTTGAACTAAATACTTTGACTTAAAAAAGGCAAGGCTAAAAACGGCAATTAAAACCACTGCTCGTCCCCGTTTAAGTGAGCCTAATGAGGGAGATGTTAGAGGAAGCAGGGGTTTATGTTTCTGTCTAGAGCCATGCCCGCTGCAACCGGAGCAAAAGACCTCTCAGAAGAACAACCCTCTCCCAATCTCCATGATTCAACAGCATACGTGCTGCTAAAAAACTAACAGTTAGGTGAAACCCGTGCATGCATGTCGCAGACATACACTTTGAAATAGTCTCTATGGATAAAAACTGGGACTAATCGTTTCCCTGCGTAGCAGCGGTGTCTTGTTTGTGCCGGAGGGACGACACACCGGGGACTAATAGAAGCCTTGGCATCAGAGCGAAGGGAAGTGCAGAGAGAAGTCCTGCTCAGAGGAGCCACAAGCAATCTGCCCTGACAGGACACATCTGATACTAAACATGGCTCCCTTAAGTACCCCCGCACATCCCAGCCTCCTGCAGTCTGGCAGGCAATGCGGTGTCTGAGGAACAAAATAAAAGAGAAAAACCTCCGTCGTAGGAAGACAGACTTCCGGATCTGGCGAATACATCCATGTAACACATGGCACTGGAGTGCTGGACAACCACAGGTGGTGAAAGTGATCAATTGTTGTCTGTGTCTTTACTATTGCGAACATGCAGTCCAGACCGAAGGGTTCCGACGTTACATGAGTACTACGCGTTGGCGAGGCTCAGGAGTAAGAGCGGGTTGACTTGTAACTGGGAGGTTGCTAGTTGATACCCGGCTCCTCCTAGTTGAGTGGTGAGGTGTCCCTGAGCAAGACAACTAACCCTAAACTGCTACCGGCGAGCTAGCTGTCGCCTTGAAACTGTGCATGAAGACGCTTTGGATAAAAGCGTCTTCTAAATGCCCTAAATGTAAAATGTAAATGTATTATTATTTCTTGGGTAGGGCAATTTATTTGTTTTTTTTAACACTTTTGTTGTTTTTGTATTTTATCAACAGGAATAATTCCTACTGAAGGCATTTAAATAATCCATTATGGCTGCGTGCTGATTTGTTGACTGATTAAAGCCTGCACTTTACGACGGTAGTGTTTTTACTTGGAAAAGAAAAGTGAGAGATGTCTCAGCAACAGCTGTTTGGGGACGCCATAAACCAAAACCTAAGAATTTGTGGGGAATCTGAGCCCATCGGCACTCACTTACAACATCATTACATTAAAAACAATGTTAAAAAAGCATTATAAAGAAGTGCAATCATTATACACCAATCGCTTCTCAAAGTTCTCCTTTGCTCATGCTCATATGGATGCCTATTCATTTAATCTAGTCAATTTGAGGAATATTAGTTAAAGCAAATATATTGATAAAACAAGAATATCTTTGTATGGTTGGTTTGTACGTACAACATTGTTTTACGTTAATTTTTTATGTTTGTATTTGCGAAAGCATCTACAACTCCTCTTCAGATTCACAGATAATTGATATTGCTACGTTGACGCCTCACTAGTCTTTCTCTGTCTGAGGTTCTGTTCATCAGTAGACGTTTTGTTTTAAAAGCCAGTGGGTGGATGTGCTTATGTTCCCGGAAAGGCACTGGTTTCAACTCTAGTCACGTCCCGTTTCAGATCCTGCTTTTGAAAAGAAGAAAGCCATTCCTAAATCAGAAGCATAAATTTGACCCCTTAAGTTCCCAAAAGGGACCTGATATGAATAGATCTCATAGAAAATGAATTAATCATTAATCAATCAATTATTGTACTTTGGTTTTCCTATTAAATATGTCTCTATTATTACAAATCTATTTTTGAGTTTTCGTCAAGAGATTTCATCAAGATACTTCTTCAAGATGTTTCTCGTGTCCGTCTGGTTCCATATCAGAGTACATGTGAAACAACAACAGCTAGCGACACAAATATTTAGCATGGAGGGAGCACCATTTGTCTAACAAGCCTGGATAAACAGACCACAATGAAGAAACATGAAAGATGAAGCTATTAACATACAGTGAAAATATAAATATCAAATATAAATACCGCTGATTGACAGGCCAATTAATCCTCCTGTTCATAATCACCCCGGCCACAGTTGCCAGCGTGACGCAGAGGGAAAACAAAACCAGAGGTGCGCAATCTGTAGATTACAACACTCCCCCCCCCCCACCCACCTCTTACCTGCCTGGCATGTTAAAATGGACAAGTGAAGAACAGACCAATTAACATGGTCTCTGGCTGCTTCAAATACACACTTCTATACTTGTGGCAGTTCTTTAGACACACCGTATCTGTTATGCATGCAATGGATATTCAACAGTATTACTCCCATGCCTTAGGGGGCGCTCTAGAGCACCTGTTAAGTGTATCTGGTGCTAGTAAATCAAAGTCTCAAACTTAAGTTGAAGTTCTTATCCTTATATTTTACAATATATATAGTATCCATGGCCTAATGAGAAATCTTTAAAGATGTATATCTATGTATACTCTGAATGTACACAGCACACGGCTTCCTAGGCAAACGGTACACTTTAATAGGATGTTTACCAAGGGAGTCAGGACAAACACAGGTGCTAGCGCCTAACATTAATGGAAGGCAAGCTGCGTCTCTTTTCACAGTAAACACAAAAACCAGCCTGTGCTTTTTTGCTCAGACACCCCGGATGGAACAGAACCCGATATAAATCTAACAAGTAAGTACTGTTTCTGTTTTTGACAGAAACATCTGTCACGGCAGACTATACAGACTCATCATATCAAATCTGTATCTAACATGACAATTGACAGAAGGCTCGCCCCAAAGAAATATTTGTACGCGAGGCGGTGTCCTCGACCTATGGCTATGTCATCGAAGGGGAAGACCACCAACAAACACGCACTAAGAAAGACTCAACTTTTCAAACAGCCTGCGCCCCCAACAACACACAAGCAGGAGATGAAAGGCGCAGCAGTGCCGACAGAGCCATATGGGTGACACGCACGCGTGTCAGAGACCCCGCCGTGTACGACGCCTTTTTGAGGCTGCATTGGTTTTCCTTCGCCGTTTTTCATTCGGCGAGCAGGAGGCGTCGACGGCACAAGCCGCAGCAGCCATTCAAGTAATGGCGCTTCGAGAGCTTCTGCTTTCGAAGCGCCATTACTTGAATGGCTTCTGCTGTCGACGCCTTCTGCTCGCCGAATGAAAAGCGGCGACGTAGCGGCGGCCACACAGGTGCTCGTACGAGCGGCGGGCCTTCAATGTCGTTTAACCGTAAAAAAAAAAAAACAGCCCCGTTTCGAAACGCCGCCACAGCCTAGCTAAAACCCGCGTTGAGGGGCGCTGCGGACCTGCCATGTATGCTTAGCGCCACCGTCACATGACAAACCCCAGGTGCACCCGAGTGCCTTAGAGATAGCCACTTCTGGCTTTCTTTATGAGAATTAATCGCGGCACGGCCGCCGTAAATGACATGCCACATTTGTTTACGGGAAGGGGCTGAATATTCTGGGGAAGGAATCGTGGAAATGGAGTGAGTGTGGTGTGTGTGGGTGTGTGTGTGTCGTGGGGGGGGGGGGGGGGGGGGGGGGGGGATGTCCAAGTGGAGCTACTGACCCGTGGAAGTCTAGTACAGCATACGCATTAATTAACTCAATCACAGAGACTCCGCCGCTCTGTCCATCAGGAGTGATGGATGAATGAGGAGAGCGGCATGGACATAATGAAGGCCCCGCAGTACGTGCCAGCGCCGGATCCCTCCAGTTATTCTGGTAAATATGCTACACGCCCCCCTTGTGCAGAAATTGGTTCATTTGAAAGTAATAGTTAAAATAACAACATCTGAACGGTCCTTGAGCCATAGCTGGGATAAAGATTACGCAAACGTTGATAGCCTATAATTGCAAATAATTACAAGCAGGCGAATTCACATGCGGCCATTATGCCGCCGTATCGTTTCCTCTCGAAATATAATTCTCAAGCAACGAGGGGGAGGCGGGGGCTGATCATCGGACCAGAGGCCCGGGATCGGACATCTCAATCCCAGCCTCCTCTCCCTGACGGCTCCCGCAGGTGGAGGCAGGCAGGTTCAAAACAGAGAGAAGATTTAAAGATCCTTAGGCAGACAGAGGAGTCAGACAGCCAGGAGGGAAGGGAGAATGGAGAGGAGGGAGAGTAGGGAAGGAGGGGAGAGAAGGGAGAGGAGGGAGAAGAGAGAGAAGGGAGAGAAGGGAGAAAAGAGAGCGGAGGGAGAAGGAGAGAAGGGAGAGAAAGGGGAGGAGGGAGAAGGGAGAGGAGGGATAAGGGAGAGAAGGAAGAGAAGGAAGAGGAGGGAGAGAAGGGAGGGAAAGGAGAGGAGGGAGAAGGGAGAAACGGGAGAGGGGAGAAGGGGAGAAAGGGAGAGAATGGAGAAGGGGGAGAGAAAGGAGCAGGAGAAGGGAGGAGCCCGATGCTCAGCTGTCTTTGAAAGCGATGGAGATCATACATGTTTCAGAGTGAGCCTAATTGGTGCACTTTGATGTTTAGCTCTGGGCTCCCTTCCCCATGCATCTCCGTCCTTATATGTCAGGATCTAGCCGCCACCACCACCACCCCCCCTTCCCCAACACACACACACACACTTGAACTTGCACACTCACACACACAGACGCAAACGTCAACGTGCACACACAGGCTCAGATATACACCCACACGGGCACGTGCAAGCACACACGCACACTTCTCACACTTCACAAGAACTTCTGCACTAACCCTGCTGGCACCATGCTGCTCCCGAAAATGCTCTCAACTCGACTGCGGGAGCGTAGGACTCTAAGCCAGTAAGACAGCAACTCAACGAATATGATAGCAGCCATGATCAACCAGGGGCTGCAGGGAATACCGGCATCTGTTCGGGCTACCGGGCCAGATGAGCCAATCAGAGGGTCCCCATGTCAACTGTAGTGCGTTCCATACAAGTCGGAACAACTAACAGTGAGGACTGACTTCAATAGAGGTGGAAGTGAGTTGAAGACCAACCGTAAACGTCTGTTTTATTTCACTTTTAACTGCTATGACGCAGACGGCGGATGAATCAATGTGGGGAAGAAGTTTAAGACCTGCACCATGCAACTTTTCCTGCGGCAGCTAATTGACTCCATTAAAAAAAATATCAGAACTAGGAAAATGAATCTCAAAAAGTGTCGATCCACAAATCAATTCGTCCAGGGAATTTTCCTCCATCATTTTGGTTGATTAAGGCCCACGATGACGGTAACCAGCGTCTGAAACGCCCGCAGTTACAGCCACTGGAGCTACCTCCCAGGAAAACTCATAGGGCAGGTTTAAACGTTCCTCTTACGAGACGACGGAGACACAGAGGGACAGAGTAACGCACTGACCAATGCCCTGACCGACACACACACGACACATGCACACGTCGCGCAGTGATGCAACCCAGCGTCCTTCACTCCCCTGTCTGTTAACGCACCGCCCCAATCAAACGGCCAGCTAAGCTCTTAAAATAGAAGTAAATAACGACACTGACTGAGCCTCAGCCGCTAAATCCCCGAGTGCGGAGGGAGATCGACGTGGCCCCAGGTGGTGCAGGAACGCGGAGCGGGAAAATGTGCCACAAATCACTCTGGAGGTTTTCCCAAAAGAACGCAGAAAGCTGGTAAGGCCTCCTTGTGATGTAGCGGTCCGAGTGCAATAGCGCTCGAGGGCAGGAGGACGATAATGAAAACAATAAGACTCTGACTCCACACACACACACACGTCGGGTAGCTCCGCTGTCGTCGGGGCCACATCATCAGATAAACATAAATGGAAAACCTATGCTACATGCTCGCAATTATAAACATGCAAAATGCAACAAATTACAAATGAATTTCCCACACAATAAGCGTGGCTCGGGCGGTGGATATGCTAATGCGTCGTAGCTTTGAAGTGGCCTTATTTGCATTACAAACATTGTTTCATTGACGCTGGGAAAAACAACAACAACTGAAGAGCCGAGACACCGAGCGAGCTTGACAACGCGGTGACACTCATTTTTCTGAAATATGCAATAAACCGTCGTTGCTTTAGAGACGCAGCATTCCTGTCAGGCGTCACCTGTCGGTGCAATCGCGCATTCGGAGGCTGTGTGCCATCATGAAAAGACGTATTCCTAAAGGGGTTGTGTGTGTCGCTGGTAGTACAACAAACGTAAAGCGCCGTCCCAGCAGACCTCATCATCTTTATTCACGAAAGCCTTTTCCTTTCTTTCTCCTCCCCATCTTCGTGCCTCTTTGTTAGACGAGGCGGCAAACCCAAAAGATCTCAAAGAGTTTTCCCTCGCCTCGGCCCCAGTTCATAGAATCATCATCAGCGTCTCACACCGGTATTACTACTACTGTGTTTAGTGGGACACGCCAGCCAGACCCTCCCTGACAGACGCACTGACAGTGAACCTGCTACAAAGAAAGGGCCCAATGGCAAGAAGGAATTCAAAACTCCTGCATAACTTGGCTATCTGGAATCCCAGGGGAGAGGGGGCTACCGTTGATATTATCGCTGGGCTTTGAAACACCAGCGTTGACATACAGAGCAGACCCAAGGAGCTGTGAATTCGTCAGAGATATGATGTGCAGGCCTGGTGCAACGCGCTGGACTGCATCAATGAAAAGCTTCCTGCCATAGCCGTTACCGCTCACTGGTGTGTTTCTCTGGCAGGTCCATTTTATTTGGATAGCCCTTAATCACAGCTAAGGTCTCGGAGGGCTTTGCAAGCCCAGAATAAATGACTGCCCTTAACCCTGAGACCTCCAAAGGGAAAAGTCCCCAAATCCAAAGGGAAGGGAGCTTGAGAAGGAGCACTGAAGAGAGATTCCTCTTGCAGGGATGTTGGGGAGTGCAATTGGGGCAATGGTCGCAAAAACAAACTATTTAATTCAAGCGAGACAGCAGGCCACTTAATGGGTCATATTGTTTATTCGTTCTGTCGTGCGGCCTGGTAAATGTGCTTATAGGTCTGGGGATTTGGCCGTGAACTCACAGAAACGACAAACTTGTCTAAACAGTCCTTGAGCTATAAACGGGGATGAATAAGTCTCAAATCGGCGGTTGCGGTTAGTTAATGGCGAAGCACGAGACTCACTGCAATCTAAGGAGAACGTTTTATGACTTTATTGTGATTGCACATTATTTTCAGGTCAAGCCCAGCTGTTTAATTAGCTCAGCATCATAATCCTCACAAAGTTTAGGTCTACTTTTCCAAAATGTTTTAAGTTTGTTGTATGCCTATGCTAAGATAATACTATCTGTAATAAACATTATCATGGTAAAAATCTGTGATGATTTGAAACACATTAGACATGTCCTTCTTGGTGCAGTAGTATCAACAATCTGCGTCTAACAGCTTTCATAATGTGTATCTGGACTGCCATGTGTGATGGAGGACCACAGACATGCCCATTACCTTTCCCTTTATGAAGGAACATTAAGCACTTTCTCTTGCGTACAGCCAAATAAATGGACAACAAAAGCTCTTCGTAACCCTACACCAACCGCTATGAAACCAGCATTGTATGGACGGGCTATTCCATAACATTGTCACATTTGTCTGTGACAATGAGAAATGCTGTGAGCCGAGACGAAGACAATTCAATTAAATTAAATTAAATTCAATTCAATTCAATTCAATTTTATTTCAATTCAATTTAATTCAATTTTGAAGACAAAGATGAAGGTTCGGAAGAACAAGAAGAAGAAGGAGAGGAGCGTGAAGAGGAAGAAGAAACTGAAGAAGAACAAAAACAAGAAGAGAAGGAGAAGAACAAGAAGAAGAAGGAGAGGAGCGTGAAGAAGAAACTGAAGAAGAACAAAAACAAGAAGAGAAGGAGAAGAAGAAGAAGAAGAAACAGAAGAAGAATAAGCTGAAAGTGAAGAAGAAGAAGTAGAAGAAGCGAAAGGAGGAGAAGAAGAAGAAGAAACACAAGGACAATAAGTAGAAGAATTAGAAGATGAAAAATAAGATGAAGAAGAAGAAGCGGCAAAAGATGAAGAAGAAGAAGAAGAAGAAGAAAAAGAAGAAGAACAAGAAGAAGAAGAAAAAGCAGCAAGAGAAGAACAAGAAGAAGAAAGTAGGAGAAGAAAGTTTCAGTTAAGCAACACTAACGCATCTGCAGGGAGGTACAGTGAGGGGTCGACACCGTCAAGACCTGTCAGATCACGGCGAACGCACGAGCCGCAAGCTGGCAGCCCAGAGGATCCCCCCCCCTCGCGCTTTTCGAGGCTTCTGGAGGCACGCTGGGCGGAAGGGATGAACTGTTGGAGCGCGGACGACGAGCGCGGAATCCTTCTCCAGGCTGTCCCTAAAGTGGCTGCACTGAGCAACGGCTCTCATGCAATTGTAATCCGGCGGTTCTTTAATGATTCAATGCACTGTGTGTGCGCGCGTGCGCCTGCGTGTGCGTGGAAAGAGGGGGTGTCGAGGGGGTGGGGGCAGCAAAGAGCTTGAGCTATTTTAACTTATTCTTCTTTGTGGGAGCTGAAGCACGAATCCAAGCAGCGGGGCTGAATATGCTATACGCACACCTCTTAACCCCAGCCCCTTAAGCTCCATTGGGCGCTCTCTGTCTTGTATGAGTGATCGAGTGGGGATGTACTTGGAAGGTAATGCATATATTCAAGCATATCACATAAATTGAGACCCGACGGTGGAATGGGCTCACATCGAGTTCTTTAATGACTGCGGTTATGATATTATCTGCAGAAAAGGCCAGTAAAAATTGCACACAGGCAAATGGTGTTCTGACAGCTACTGACTTTGAGTGGAGCGAATCATCGCTGTCAATACGTCAGTCATGCAAAACGAGCAGCTACAACCGTCACCTCGTTTAACGTATGAATTATTCACACACACACACACGCACACGCACACGCACACACAGACACACACACACACACACACACAGACGCACACACACACACACACAGATTGTGACGGCACAATTAAAGGATCAACATACGCTGATCAGCGTTGGCTAATTGTTTTCCGTTGTGTTCAGGAGCAGAAGCGAGCCCATCGGTTACATCGAGCCACCGACACCTTCCATCCCCGGTAACTTCCACGCTAGGTGAAGCTGAGCGCCCATCAAAGCCCACAATCGATACGGGGAGCGACAACACACATTCTAAGTGCTGCATTAACACCTGCGGGGCTACTGCCTTCTCAAACTCCACCATGAGAGAGAGCCAGACGGTCTGCTCTCTTCCCCCTTCCCCCCCCCCCACCACCTCCCCCAAAATACAAAATGGGGCGCAGCGCTGATGAGGTGGAGCAACTCCCTATGTGGAGCGCTCAGCGTTATGCGGCTGAAATATGGCAAACAGAGGGAGCATTAATCAGCCTCTTGTTTAAAATTCTCCGGGCCCACCGTGTCCATTAGTTTGCTGACGTCGGGCTCCGCGGAGACAACAGCGGGACAGAGGGGATCCGTCTCAGCGCTGCGGGTGACATCCGGCAGATTTACGAGCCGGCGCCATGTGCCCAGCCGCACAATTAGCATTCCCATTTGACAATTCCCAAACGAAGGCCGGATTTTTTTTAAATTGCTCCCTTTTGTTTTGCGGGCAACTGCACAGTCGTGGTATAATTGAAATGTAAACTGTGCTTTTCGTAATGCCCTGAATACACACGCGCCGCACGCACGCACGCACGCACGCACGCACACACACTAGCACACACACAAACAAGCATGTGCACACACACACAAGCGAGCGCACACACACAGACACACACACACACACTTCCCATCCCGTCATTGAGATCTTGTTTTCAACATGAGTGAGAGATACATGACAAAAATAGAATAGAAGAGAAAGTGCTATTTCTCAAACAGGCATTTTCTGACTCTGTGGGAGAGCCATGCATGATTTCTATTCGATAGCGATCAAAGGTGTCAAAATGTGTATGTTTGCCACCATGCTTTCAATTATATAAGTGTAGAAGAGTATATAGGAGTGCCACATATCTATGAATAAGTCATGAAAACATGAAGCAGAGTACCTCTGTAGCTTCAAGCAAGCAGCATTTACTCATGGTGCTGGATGATTAAGTTGAACTTTAAAGGCCGTGCATATAGAATATAGTGGCAACTAGCGCAACAGACTTGGCAGAAGTCCTACTTATATTCATAAGTATGTTTTAATTAGTTTATAATTCCTTGAAAATAAGAATGTAACTTTTTCTCACCCCTTAGGATGAGCCTTTGAGCAGGACCCTTTCATGAAGCACGCCATGTTGCTGAACTATTTTTATATTTTTTACTTTCGACGGTAGCCCAGAATGGCAAGAGACGTTATTATTTGTGCATTTTGGCTAACAGTTGCAGGAGGGGATGGTTGCATACCTTGGGCCACGACCAATTGATGCTTATTTTTTCGTGGGCATTCTGGTCAATGAGCGATGTTGTACGTGAAAGAGACATCCAAACCAACCGACGGCCAGGAGAACCTCCAAGCATTCAAACACAGTGTTGAGTTATATTGAAGCGTCGGAGAAGCCTAACCCTCTCTCTCACATGCCTCATACAGCCCGCGAAGACTAGCAGACCCCGGATTCAATTATAATGGAGTTTCGTACACTTTTTAATCCAAGTGTGGCGAATGGCACTTTGGATGAGGGGGGATTATGATGAGTAGGCGTGCGTACTTTAGTTGTAGTTTCTGAGGTTGTGTTTCATTGTGCGGCAACTTTTAAGAAGGCTATCACTCTCTCGGAGAAGGTTGGCATCCAAAACTCAACTTTAATGATGCAAACGCACATCGGAAATTTGACGAAAGCAACCATGCATTAGAATACCCCTCTGCTAGTATACATTGGCTTATCGCGTCGACTGCTATCGAGCTGAATGATCGATACATATAACAGACAGTGATGATTATAGGTCTATGAACGTATTTCACCACAATGGATGCAGTGAGGGGCCTGTGTGTTGAGAAACATGAAACAGGCTGTTAACTCCACCATGTCCTACAACATGTACATTGGCCTTGTTAATTCAATGCTAATTCTTAGAGGCACTAATGTCTACTGCTTTCTCCCCAGTCACATGGGCGTGCGTTTGATGGACATTTTCCACAGCCCATTTCCACACTTAGTCACGGCCACAACCCTAAGACCTGCAGCAGCGAAAGGTGTGCGAGTAATCAGGCCCGCGATACGACCAAAAGAGACGGCACAAAACAGCCCAGAGAGAGAAAAACGAGGAGGTAAGTAAGTCAGTAAGCCTCAGCTCTCTTTCTCCCTCCGAGAGAAAGGGGCCTTCTCTTTCTCTTCTTACGCGGGCTAAATGGAGTTCAACGCGGGGTAAAGTCTGTTGAGAATAATGAATAATTCAGAGTTCAGGTGAGTGGGATCGCTTCCTGGGGTAGGCACTGGGGGGGTTGGGGGGATTAGCGACTGGTGTGTCGTGTCTACCCCCCCCCCCCCTGACAGATGGAGGCCTTATGGCCTGATACAACACGTCCAGGGTAATATCAAGTGGCGCCTCATTACACACTAAACACACTTTTTCACACCACCCTCAAACTTTTTTTTTTTCACTCCATTTTTTTCCTGCTGTCATTTCCCAGTCACTGACGGCAACAACAAAATCTGTCTGGTGACAAATTTGACGAGACCTATTCTCTCCCTCTCTCTCTCGCTCTGAATAACAGAGGTAAAACAGCGGACAAAGAAATAAATATTTTATTTGTAGAATAGGTTCTAGGTGTGCTTTTAGTGATAATTATAATAGTATTATATGAGAGAGAGAGAGAGAGAGAGAGAGAGAGAGAGAGAGAGAGAGAGAGAGAGAGAGAAAAAAAGAGAGAGAGAGAGAGAGAGAGAGAGAGAGAGAGAGAGAGAGAGAGAGAGAGAGAGAGAGAGAGAGAGAGAGAGCGCGCCTTGGCTACATTATGGGAATCTGTATTTGGTTAGCCTTAATCTTTATTGCGGAGATGAGTTTCGATTGATCCAGACGAAAACTGTTGGAATTGTTTTGAAGAGTATTGAGCCAACACCAATCAGCTGCCGGTCGCACAACAGACACTTTGCAACAGCTGCTGCTCACGAGGAACGCAAAACAAAACTGCTCTGTTCACTCATTGACCGTCCAATGCCGAAGACAAACACCGTCTAAAGCCTGTCTACTTAGTTTTGCAAGTCGTCGGAAATCTGGAACACCACAAGGGAATGCAACGATGGAAGGCAGCTGGGGAGGAATGGGGAAAGACAACATTTGCATAAAATATTTATCAATGTTGTTCAATTCGTAATTCCAGTCGCTCCGAGGACAATATCTGATGGGGAGCAGGCAGCCGTCATATTGTATGGAAGCCCGGAAGCTAACAGCTTCTGGCTGAGATATGAGGCTGCCTAATACAGGAGCAAGCACAGAGCTCCGTGGCATATTCTGGTTGAAAAGTGTTTTAGTGAATTATAGCTATAACTTTAGCTATGAAATACTTTTAATATAACTAAACACATATTATATTCCTACATATATTCAGTGAACAAGTGGTGACACTTTTATGTGCCTCAATCCATGATATATTCATGAAGAACACCACAGAGGATGCTTCTGGAAAGTGATTACTTATCGCAAAAATGTACTTCGATATCCCTGTTATTTCTTCCCTGGTACGCAGCTCCTTTATTACTTTATACCTTCTGAATATGTGCCGATAAAATAATAAGAGACAACTGTCAGGCAAAGTTTCATAAATGTTATGTTTGAAGTACAAACTATCTATAGCTATCCTTACGGAATATCCACCGTATTGCTATAGCGACACACTTGTTGGCTTTAGAACAATGGCCACTAACAACAATATGCCTGAATTACGTTAAATAACAAGTATGGAAGCTTATGTTAAGATGATTCATTATCAGACAAATAGGCTGGACAACAGAAAAAATAAATAAAAATCAGAATCATTGTTTGGTGCAATAATTGGGCTGCTCACCAATGCAAATTGATGATGACATGTGAATTCTATTTTATTTTTATAACTCTGTAACACTATATAATAACCTGGCATCCAATCCACCTTGCTCTTCCATCTTCCTCATCCCTCGTTAAACCTACA
Organism: Gadus macrocephalus; assembly: GCF_031168955.1. NCBI lineage: Eukaryota > Metazoa > Chordata > Actinopteri > Gadiformes > Gadidae > Gadus > Gadus macrocephalus. The sequence continues at coordinate 4,507,652 of NC_082396.1, read as the reverse complement.
TCCCCACTTTAAGAAAAAGAGTCCTGACCTTAACCACGTCTGACATTGCCGACCACCAACGTTTTGTCGGCGAAAAACCTGCACAGCGGCCGCTGATTTGTAAAACGGTCAAACGACAGTGTCACACGTGACTGTGAGACACAAGGAGAGGAGTGGCGCCTTTTGTTTAATACACTGGCTTCATAAACCCTGTGATCGCATAAGCAATCGCAGGCCCAGTGTTGTGATTGCGACACCAGTGTGGAATGGTAATGGCATGGTAAACGTATTTCAAGAGGAGACTGCGGCGGGAACCTCTTCGCCCTGCGCACAGCAGCGTCTCCGAGACGGGCCCTGGAGGGTTGGAGGTTAAGTGAGGAGGACAGCTGGCTTTTTCTTCCCTCGTCTTATCAGCATAAACGGGACCCGTCTTGAGTGCATATAAGATGCATTAGGAGACCGAGGTGTCTGGCTTTTCCAGACAATCCAGGGGCTGATCCTTTAATTGTGCCGTCACAATCTGTGTGTGTGTGAGCGTGGGTTCGTGTCTGGGTGCATGTGAGTGTGTCTCGTGTGTGTGTGTGTGTGTGTGCACGTGTGTGTGCACGTGTGTGTGGTGTGTGTGTCAATCGGTGCGTGTATCTGCGTGTGTATCTGTGTGTGTGTGGGGGTGTGGGTGTGTGTGTGTGTGTGTCAGCGTGTGTGTGTGTGCGTGTGTGTGTGTGTCACTGGGGAGGGGGTAGTGGGTTACGCAATGCCATTAATTCCCAAGGTCGTCGCAAGCAAACAAGGAGCCATATAAAAATGTGTTTGCTCTTAAACAGACAGTTGGGACGGGTTGGCATCGTAGTGGACTGTGAGGACGGAGACAGATGTGAATGCACAACGTCCTAACCGTTCCCTCACACCCCATGGCTGTTTTACTGGCCACAGCAACACCCTCCCAACCTCCCCCTCCCCCCCACCCCGATTACAAGGGAAGGCTATTAAATTCTTTATCCTGCGCGTTAAAATATATTTCATGTTCTGGACGGAGCTGTTAAACTTTAGTTCCACCTCAGCATATCTTGAGTCTCCATTGTGTTTTAAACTTTGCGGATCAGGGCGGCGTGGCGTTCTTTCTCCAGTGCCCAGCGACGGCCTGCGGGCTCACTGGCTGGAGGCTGCACCGCATTGGCCGGGATGACTAAAGCACGGGGGTGATCATGCTAGACACACCGCAGGGCTGGGAGAGACGCCGAACTCATGCGTCAGGGAGTAAGAACCCTTCTCCGAATTAGAGGACACAGGTGGAGACGAATCTCTATGATATGACCGATAACTATAATTAGACTCTCGTGACATTTAATACATTTTTCTAAATGATAGGCATGTGTGTGGGACACTGAGTGCATGTTGAATCAACATCAAATGGGAAAAAGTGCATCAATATAGCTAGACTATTGCTAGAAACCTAGCATACAATCCCCCTAGAATCCTCTAGCATTAAATCCCAAGCAAACCAACACCAGGGCACCTTTTAAAATGCGTCCCTTGCACAAGTAACACCCAACAGTTCCCTTACAGATACCCTATTTCCCCGCCCCACCCTTATCCAACGGGGGAAAAAAGAGCTACGCAAAAGACACGTCAGCAGTTCAGAAAAGTACATTCGTCACCGGGCGTCTTTCAAGTGTCCGAAAAACCCCAGGCCAAACACCTCCCTGCAAACTGGAGATGACCTCGGCGGACGAACGACAGGAAGCAACAGAACAATATGGCTGCTGTGTTCCCTTAGCGATCTCTCTTTACCTTGTCAAAAGGAAGATGCTACCAGTGCTACCGACGCTCTGACTAACAAAGGCCTCGGGAGTGAAGGGAGGTGGGGGGAGGGGGGCTGGGAGGGAGGAGACGGGGCAGGGCTGAGTGACGGATGCCCTATCCATCATGGCCGCCCTAGGTGGTGGTCTGAGAGGGGGGGGGGGTCGTCGACATGCAGTGGTGTTGAGGGAGAGATGGTAGGTGAGGAGTCAGCAACTCTCCACCACTTCAGATCCATCATCTGGACAAGAGCAGCAAAAAGGGGATCTGTCTGTCCGCTGACAGCCTGCAGAATGACTTCTTCCTCAGCGGGGCTCGTCGTAATGTGCTGACCGCGAGGAAAAGATTATAAAGAGCCGGGGTGGAAGTGGTCACCGAATAGCTCAGGGAAGTCCAGCCGCATCAGAAAGAAGGATTTGGGCCGGGACGCAGAGCTTCCACAAAGGCCTTTACAGAAACAGTCAGCGGGCTGCCACCTTTGGTTATAGATGGGTGACTATTTAAAAAGGATCAATCCCGACCGATCCGGGGACTATAGCCGGAGGGGGTACTGCTGAACTGTGTTGGAAGTTAAGAAGGTGTACCGCCCGCATCGAGCATCGAATTGATTCGCCCAACTGCCGCTTCACTCGGTTCGGGCCTAAAGTGTGCGTGTTGTTGCGTATATAGAGGTTAAAACAATCGATGACCAGAGCGATGTAGTTTTGTCACACTGCTAGACCTATAGAGCCGCCCTGAGGGGGGTGGGGAGAGGGAACAAAAAGCTGGATGATTCATCAAACATCACGGCCCTAGTCCTGATCCGTGAACAAACGGCGGAGGGACAGGATGCTAATGCGGGAGAACGGGGAGCGGCCCAGGAAGGACTCACACAGCGGGGAACCGCCCGGGAGTCCGGAGATCAGGAAGGGAAAACGCAACCCAGCATATTCAAATGTCGCTTTAGGTGCAGGGCCGACGCAACTTTGGAAGAGAAAGGACTATTGTTCCTTCCTTTGTGCTTTCCTTAGGTGTCATAAATCACGGCCATATGTTCCTGCAACTTTATCAGTTTATGGAATATTTTTAAAGACGGCCAAAGATGACTCAAACACACATAATATGTGTTTTGATAGGAACTGTTTTGGCCTCGCTGGGAGACCATCTGGTCGCCTTATTTGACTGGCATAAACAAGGCACTTAAGGGCTGCATCTCAGCGCTCGTGGTGGACATCAAACACAGTTCTGATTGATTAAAAAGAAAATTTCAACAGTGTGAAATCCATTACTGCAGACCCGTGACCATCAATAATATTAATAGGATGAGTGATGACCTTGACCCTTCATTTAAGTGCTGCCATCTGGTCAATTTGCAATCAATACTGTATCTCAGTGACGATGGCATGCCAACAGGAGTCATGTTAACCCCCGTTGACCACTTCCAGCATTTTTCACAAAGTCAGGTCAATAATCCGGAGGCGCGTGGTGCTTCAGCAAAGAGAAGACAAGCAGAACTGTTCGCACTAGTCTTGGGCGATGACAGACGTCACCGCCGACAGAGTAAACGGAGAAGGAAACATTGGAGGCATTTGGACACGGCACAGAATAAATTAGAAGTTAATTATTCAATTGAATTCACACTCACTGCCTCTCGAATGCCAACACCCACCCATGCTGGCGACTTGGCGCGCAAAACCCGAGCAGGTGACTTTTTGTTCTCAGAAATGTTTTAAATAATCCCTTTTCCCAGCATTTTGTAACTTTTGCAAATGTTCCCTGGCAGGAGTGTCACCAACTGTGCGAAGCAGTAGGAGTATTGTGTTGTGGTTACACACGGGGAAGGTTCCAGTCGGTGAAGAGTCCTGAAGCCAGCTCACTGGGATGGGCGCGCCGCGCGTGCCCCCCCCCCTCCCCCCCCTGGACAGCAGCTAGTTAAACTCTGGCCTCTCACCCCCACAGGTCGCGACCCCGCCGGCACCCTGGGACATCAGTGGGACAGCACTGCCTGCAGAAGCTGACACGCGGCGAGCCATTAAGGCAGCGAGCGGGCTAACGACCAGGCCCTGCGTCTGGGAGTGTATAATTAGCAGCATCTCAGCAACATCGCTGTCCCTTTATTCATTTATTTAGTAGCAGCTTTTTTCCAAAGCTGATGTCTGCCACGTTGCGTTGAGGAAGGGAAATGGTGGTAATTATTCTTTTGCTTATGTGCCTGAGTTTGTGTTTCTCAGTATGAAAGAGTAGAGGACAAGAGGTGAAAGAAAAACTTAACCATCAGACCACATAAAAGACTTTATGCAATGGATGCTAAGCATGTTTTCGTATTTTTATTGGAAATCAAACTTGTTGTGGGTCAACATGCCTGACCCTCAACGATTATGAGGGTCAGGTTTGGCTTAGACTATCCTTCATGAGACCATGCCACAGGACAGAGAGAGAGAGAGAGAGAGAGAGAGAGAGAGAGAGAGAGAGAGAGAGAGAGAGAGAGCAATCTTAATTGCATCACTCCTACATGATGGAGAACCCTGCAGGCCCAGAACGCATCACTCACTTGAGAAAAAAAAAGTGATAGAACGCAGGAAAAAAAATAGAAACCTGAGTGGGGGAAGTGAGTGAGAGAGAGAGAGAGAGAGAGAGAGAGAGAGAGAGAGAGAGAGAGAGAGAGAGAGAGAGAGAGAGAGACAGAACGCTGATGGAATGACGTGTGAGGAAAAAAACAAAAAAACAATAGCAGGAGAGGGGGGGGGGGGGGGGGGGGGCGCGAGGAAACAGGATGATCTGGGCGCACACGGCGGCGAGGGGGGCGCCCGCGGAGGGGACGGGGGGGGACGCTGCGGGCGCTCTGTCGCCACGGAGTGATGGTGGCAGGGAAGGGCGCTTTCATGTCGCGGCGCCCTGGGCGGGACTGGGACGAGACGGAGGGAAGGAGCAGCGCACGCGGGTGCAGGTCGTACATTGCACCCCCAGACAAAATGAATCACCAAAATGCATCCCCGGTAAACAACATGGTGCGCTGGGGGGGGGCTCAGCATGATGCCCGCCGCGCGGACCCAGTCTAAATAATGCATGCTGTACACAGTGAACACACACACACACATATGGTCTGTCTAGTGCACGTGCACACACGGTCTGTCGATAGACGCACGCACGCAAACACAAACTGGGTCTCTCTAATGCAGACACACACACGCACACACGTGGTCTCTCTAACGCGAACACCTTGACTCTTGAACACAAACACAGATACACACTCGCACAGCCTCCCTAATGTGCACACAGCTACACACCCACTGATACTCTGGAACACACACACATTCACATATACCCATATGTCTCTCTGGCGTACACACACACACACACACACACATCTACATCCATAAACACATACTCTAATGCACTCTAATGCACGCACAAACACACACACACACAGAAACATTCCCAATCGGCTTGCTCACACATTCAAACCCCCTCCCGTACACATACACACACCATCTTTTTTTTCACACCGCCACACAAACGACTTACCGAAAGTACAGAAAAGCCCTCTAAAGGAGTGAACAATACCACAAAAAGCTACTAGATTAAGCTTGGTGACAGTGGGCTGACGGCAGTAAAGCAGCCGCTGAAGAAAGAATCTATCAGGAGATTAAAATGTCACTCACATTGTGTATTCACTCTCATATGGATCACGCCTGCACACTGAGAGGCAGTCTATATTGGTTAGTGTGTGAGTGTCAGTGTGTGCACTGTGCATGCATACATCTGTGTGCCTGTGTCTGTGTGCGCTTGTGTGTGCGTGTGCGTGTGCGTGTGTGTGTGTGTGTGTGTGTGCATGCTTGTGTTTGTGTGTATGCATGTGTGTGTGCAAGTGTGTTTAAATAGGTGAGAAGCGGGGTGTCCCTGGGTTTTTAGAGGCAGGGGCGCACCATAGCGTTAGCGCTATCGAAACCGATCACCCCAACCAGTGGCACTGGGATCAATCGCCAGGGAAGGCGTTTCCCCGCTGCCTCTCTCAGCCTCCAATCTCATGCTGATTGGAGGCTTACGATGAGCTACCGTCACTTGACGTGTGGCAAGGAGAATAAAACCACACCGCCCGAGCCCGCAGTCCAGTGGGGAGCCTAGAAATCAGCCTGCGATACCTACAAGGAAAGCGGGGCTCCGGCGGCAGCAGACTAAATGATCGCTCACATCAAACAACGAGGCGGTGTGTCGTTGCTTATTTTAGCTCGGCCGTTACTCCCCCCCCTGCCCCCCCGCCCCAAAGCACTCGGGGAACGATCGTATTTTCTTTATTTCACCTCATTTTCTCTCGCCGTCTTTTTTTATTATCTTCTCCCTTATTTGTCTCCATGGTAACGTGCCGTACGGCGGGGGCAGGCAGAGGGGCGGTATGTAATCTCGTTTCCCCGCACGGCGTTCTTTTCTTTTTTCAATAAATAAACAGAAGGGGAGAAAAAAAGAAAGTAAAGGAGGTTACCTCGGGCGAAAGCCGGATGAATAAACGAATCGCCGGCCATTAATTGAGCGGTATTTACGATTCGCCTCCCTCTCAGTAACATCATCTGCCGATAAACATTTTCTTCCAATCACAGCCTTGCTGCGGGCGGTGCTACCTTGTTTAGTGCCAAGGTGACTCGAAATCAAACAAGGAGAATCATTTGGGCATCAAACCGCGGACCTAGCCGGCAGCCATCCGGCCCGTCCCGCTTCGACTTCGCACGAGAAAACCCAGAGGGGGCGACTCCGACGAATGGTGAATAGTCCTGGCATCGAAGGCGCCGAAGCAATCAATCGGCAAACCCCCACAATGCATTTGTGCTTCGGCGCTTAGCCGTAGCACTGTCGTCGGACTCTTGAACAGGCGGGCGCGGAGACCCTTCGCCCTTGAAGGTGATTAGCAGGTGAATGCATCTCATAAAACGTCTTGACAACATAATTGACCACAGCAGGAGCCGTAATAAATACCCGGTAGAAACGGAGAGGACTATATCAAGGGGGCCCTCCCATTACCGCCTCGTTCAATTACCTCAGCCTAATCAAATGATAGCCACAGAAAGAAAACCATCTTATTACAATCACTCTTAACACCCCCCCCCCCCCCCCCCCACACACACACACACACACAAACATACAACCCCCACCCACACAAACCCCGAATTATTTCCTTCTTATGGTCATGCAACTCCTGACGCTAATGGAGTTACACCCGCTAAAGTGTTCCACTGGGTGGATGTTAATCGACTTTACTGCGTTGTCAAGTTTGTCGAGACCCCGAGAACTAACAGTTTACAAACCTTAACGTGTACACAGTTTCGACGGCCTGGTAAAACAATCGCAGCTAGCTAGGAGTTAGCTGCGGCGAACCGTTTATCTCTCTGAGGCGATGCCTCAGATGCGCCTCAGGGGGGGGGGGGGGGGGGAACCTTTTCACGTGCAATTTCCCTTCTCCCCTTCCGGCTAGCAGTGTTGGTAGACGGGTGGGCCGGCGGCCCCCTGATATTACCCGGGGTGAGTGAAGGGGAAGCCTATTGGCTGGAAGGGGGGCAAGCGAGTTAAAGAGAGGAGTCAGGGAGGGACTCGACGGCAGGCGCACGAGTCGTCGAGGCGGCCCGACGTGCGGCTAGTAGCGGGGCTTTTTGGACCCAAATGAGAACTGTCATTAAAATAAAATGGAAGGGACGCGCTCTTTCGCTCGCCCACTCCGACTAACTATATGTGTGTGCGTGTCACACACACAACCGCGGCCTTTGCACCGCCTTACAGGATGCACTTCGACAGCCAGTAATGAAAGTGTCTCATTCGCTATTCCAATCAAAATCTCATCAATCACACCTTAAAAAAAGGGGGCCCCCCCTCCTCACCCCCCCCCCCCCCGGCTCCGAGGGATGAAGGTGAGGAAGGCGAGGGAAGGCGTGATTTCAGCCCAAGCTAAATGTAATGATGTGGAATCAAAACCCCCGACGTGCGAGTACTGCAGAGTGCAGGGGGGGGGGGGGGTGCGCCAATGCCAACGCTGCCGCCGCGGTTTTACAGTTTCGCCGGGGAGCAGAAATATTGAATTAGGGCGCCGTGCTTTCGGAGGGAAAGAGGTGGTTCCATCAAACCGTATTAATCATTTTAAGTACTGCAATGCTATCTTGTCCGTCTATCTCGCCATCTCTGCCCGTCTCTTTCCCTCCATCTATTTATCCCTCCCTCCCCCTGTCGCCGCCGTCTCCCCTGCATGTGTAAGTAACTGCAGACCTTGGTGTAGACCTTGTTTCGCCTTCTCTGCACCAGTCCAGCCGGCTTTCAAATCCCAGAGCCTGAATCGGCCTGTAGCCCTGCAGCCAAGGAGGCGAGGAACCAGCCTCATGGCCAACGTGACGCTCCCCCGCCCCCCCGCACAACCCTACTCCCCTGTCTCCCCCTTTAGGGTGTCAGGGGGAGAGGGGACACCTAATCTACACTTCGAATAACAAACAGGAGAGGGTGGAGCGTCAGGGAGAGAAGGAGGGGACTGCTTTGGTTTGGTTGTTGGTCATGGTAGGGAGCGGGTCAGTGGCTCAAACACCCAGGTGATTTCTCCAGGGGGGACGGAGAATGGATGTGCGGGGTGTCCTAAATCCCCACAAATGTGCGAATAAACAGCTCTCTGGGGCCGTGGCGCTGTGCTTTATTCCACCAGCAACCTCTAGCTCTCCTTTTTGCATCTCATTGCATCCTGTGGCCTTCCACTCCCGGTTATTATTCACTGCTCATTATCACTGCTCTGATTAATAAGAGCAATTTTAAGGTCCCTCGGTAATAAAGGGGGGAGGACAGAAAGAAAAAAAAGGGAAAAGAAATGACATGGGAGTGGCTGTGTTTTTCCCGGCTCTCAGTGCAGTGGGCGTTCTACTTACTGAGCACGCCAAGGAGCATGATAAGTAGCATGGGCAGGAGTAGTAGCGCAATGTCGGGCATGACGGTGTTGCGAGCGCACAAAGTGTGTGTCGGTGGTGCTCCTCGAGTTTAAAGGGAGCCGAGACCAAAGCGCGTGCATACCTGGCTGGGAACGCATTCAACCGGCCACGTCATTTCCCGCCCTGCCACCCCCCCCCCCCCCCCCCCCACGTATCAAAAGCTTAGCCTCGTATCAGTCAGGACCATTCGCCGCGCGGAGGCTCCAACGCAGACGCACAGCGGGGAAACGCGGCGGCCTTGTTTGGGTAATTGCCGTCTGTGCGGAGAGGAGAGCTGCTTCGCCGAGTAGCCGCTACCTCTTTAGCCTCACAAGGCCTTTCATGCTCTACAGCCTCGAACTTTCTTCTTCTTCCTCTCCCCCACCCCACACAATACATATGCTGAGCTGAACACAACCTTCACCCCCCCCCCCCCCCCCCCCCTCCACCCTCAAGCAATTACATGTTGGGGAAGAAAGATGAAACCGTTTGTTTGACTAAGAGGTTGACGCGAGACGGAGCCATGCTCCACCAATCACAAGGCGTCGAAAGCACCCTGGAAAAACTCTGAAGACCCTGACACAACTCTGCTCATCTCCCCTTATAGATACATATCTACCCTATATATATATATACAGATATACACATATACATCTACGAAGGGACATATATATGTGCGAGTTTTAGTGGTGGTGGCCAAAAATAAAAGAGGTTTAAAGAATAAATAAAAGTTGCTTGTGTGTGAAGTCACCTTCAGGAGGAATGCCGCTGCGGTGGCTCCCCTCGGAATTACCGCGCCGGAATAGTTTCCGCCGGGAAAGAAGAAGAAGCCATTCTATTAGTGTGGGAAAATGCAGAGCAATGGCTTTCATGGGGCGCGTGGAAAAGCCATTTGAGGAGCGGGTCACGGAGGGGACCGGGCGGCTGGGGCCCCCCTGAGCACATTGTGTCTTATCCCTCTCCATTTCCACCAGCTTGTCCCTGAATAATGGGCACACCTCCACGCCGGGCCTCGCGGGCTAATGGCTTCTCACCGAGGAGGAATCAACAGGGAGAAATACCTCGCCGGGTAATCCGCCTCTTTGAGCCCAGACCCGCCACCTGCCCACCCCCCGTCCCAGCGTGGTGGAAAACAGCCATAAAGAGGCGTGCCGACCCGCGTGAGATCCAGACATACAGATTAAACACGACCGATGCTAAGGATCTCGCTGTTTACTGTTGGGTCATTTAGCAGACCCTGAGGGACTTTTTTAGACGCATGGCGTTAATGAGCAGGTGGTAGGGGATTCACTTCTTTCTGGACAACGGTATGAAACAACAGGGAGACTGGGGAGCAGACGTTGGAGTTTAAACCGGATACCTTTGGGCTTGGTTAGGGGTTCGATTCCTGTGTAAATCCGACCCGTGTAAACTCCAGACATACAGATTAATTACAACCAATGCTAAGGATCACACTGTTTACTGTTTAGTCATTAAGCAGACACTTGAATACTAAGTGCCTTTTTTAGATGTAAGTCATTCATGAGCAGGTGGGATGGGAGTAGCTTCTTGCTCGAGGATGGCTAGGTAGTGAACAACAGGCAGACTGTGGAGCGGACGTTGGGTTTCGAACCCTGAAACTTTTAGGCCAGGCAGTCAAACAGCCGAACCACTCCTGGTACTAATGCTATCCTCCTCACAATGTTCATGAGATAGCCTTTAAAAGGTCCCTGCCACCAGGATCCACACAAACACAGGTTGACTGCAACATTAAAAGATGATGATGGTGTATTCAGCCGTCTTACCCAATGCAAAACATAATATAAAGTACATGACCCTGTCAGTTTGAACTTATCCATATTAAACAAGAATTCGCTTCAAGCCTTGGCTGTTGAGGCTGATAAAAGGTAATCAGTAAACAGTTCATGTTTGGCAGTGGAAGGTTTCCAGATTGTAGAAAGAAAATATATGAAAATAAGAGAATTTGGGAAAATGTTTCCTTATCAAATCAAGAGTTTGTGTCAGGTACCCTGGAAAAACAGACATGCTCACCCATTCTTCTTCTTGCCTGCACTAACATTTCAGATGAGAGAAAATGTTGATATTATTCAATCTAGAGGGTTTAGAAGGTGTTCTGATTCGTATGGAGATGCATTGAATAGTATTACAGTATATCAAGCATGATTTTTTTTTTAATAAAGTCTAGGACTTTTAATGTGGTGCCCATGCTGAGAGCATGCAGTCTGATCAGGAAGAACATCTCTGTGAACGCAGCAGGACCATTGGAGGGCATATGGCAGCCTTGCACTACTTTTCCGCCAAAACAAATTCATATTCCAACCTTAACCTTGGCCCATGAAAAATAACTAAATCTCTATCACTTGTTTCCATAATTTAGCACTTGAAGCAGTGTGCTTATTTGAATAATTGTATGTACTCGAACGTTTCGTGCCCTTTTTGGGTTGTATCTTCATGGGGAAGATACTTATTGTAGGTCGCTTTGGACAAAAGTGTCTGCTCAATAAATTTAATGTTATGTAATTATTCACTTTTTAACACAATCTAACATTAACCAAGATTTTTGAAAATACATAATAGTGAAATAAAAAAGCCACAGAGAGACTTAGTCGAGCAAATTGCTGGCTGCTGAAACAACGCCCACACCTTTACGAGAATAAAATCCCATTTATTCCGTTGACCTCCACGAACCACCTAGAGGCCGTAGATGAACTACACGACCGTCCCCTTCCACACGTTTGCCTGGATCTCACGGATGAAACACAGGTCACATAGCACAAAGTAGAGCCAGGGAGACACTCGCAGAGACGGTGGGAGGGGAGGATCCGTCAGCCTTTCATGTGCAAAGAAACAACAAGCCTTCTTCTTCAAACACAGCATCGCCAACAAGAAGAGAGGACGCAGGGCATGTTTCATCATCTTTGTTGCCACACAAGCGAGGCCAGTCACGGCCGCATCAATGGCGGTTTTTTCAGAGTTGAACTGTTGAACACGAACAGGGACGATGAATCAGTAATGTAATCATAATATGGGAGAGAGTGTACACATCATTCCTCAAGTTTGAGAATAATTCACCAGGGACCGATACAGTTCTGTTAAGGGATTTGGTGAGAGCATGGGAACGTGAACTAAGATGGAGACGCACACACACAGACACACACACAGACACACACACACACACACACACCCACACAGGACTAGACACACAAGGGTATGTTTTCATAAAGTTCAACCAAATGTGTATAAATAAGAAATAAAACCGATGCTTTAGTGTATTCCCATATAACAAATAATAAAATCACATACAGGAGCTGTTTATAGAAAAGTTTGACATGATGTGAAGGATAGTATCTCAAGGCTTACAGCGCATGTCAGACGCAAGCAAAGCATTCAATTCCACGGATTAACAATAGGTCAATGTCATTTTATTAATAGCTGTGAAATATCAAAGGCAATCAACATAGGAGAAAAAAAACACCTACACTGCACTGGATTGTTAGAATATATTTATCATCAAATGCTACTCATATATGTTAAGTGGCTTAGCCCGCTTGGGGTGAAGGCTTTCTCTTTCAAAAAACGATTTTTTAATGAAGCACTGATGAATTTGCACTTTAAATTAATGAGAATGGCAATCAAAATACACTGGAGGAGATGGTATAATCGAGTGCGATAGAGAGAGGGCCAGAGATAGAGAAAGGGAGACAGAAGGACAGAAAGACAATGGGACAGACGGACAGACTTCCCAACAGACAGACAGATAGATGGATAATTGGCAGGAAATGTCCTGGACTAGACAGGTTTCCTTTTGGTCCATCTTCAAACTCAAAAACCGAGATGCTCGGGTCTGCCAAAGCTGATCAGCTGACTGTCTGCTCGCACATAAAAGTGATCCGTACACAGAATACACAACTGTGACACGCTTTTATTTTGGAGACGGATAGAAGCGGGATTGTGAGAATGGTGTAAGCTCTACAAAGCGTACCGCCGCATGGGGGCATTTAATTTGGCCAAGAAGTTGCGCAACAGAAAATACGAAACACTTGAAAGAAACTCCAACTGAGTTGGCGACACTGTCGAAATTATTTATGGAAAAAGAGAAAACAGAAGCTGCGCAATGGAATACCAAAATAGGGGATACATAGCCATGCTAATTCGAGTCTTTATAATGAATGTTATTCAAATTAAAGTGAAATAATTGGACCAAACAATGGATACCACGATAACAACAACCCAACGGCCCAATAGCATACCGAATAAAGGTAAATAACCCTAATAAATCAATAATAATGTATTATTAATGTGGCTGTTATTAAAACCACAACTCAAGACGTTAATGTAGCACTGGACGTGCATCGGTACTAAAAAATACTTGGAGGTTAACCAGCAAGGGGGTTGGCCGGGCACGGATCCCCACCCCCCTAGGGCCATAAAACCCACATTGACCCCGCTACGGCTCTGGTCATTTCACACCCGTGTCTCGCCTAATGTCTACTTACACTCTCTCACACCCCACAAGTCACGAAGCGTGGCACGCTCTCACTCCTCGCACGCCTGCGCTGAAGAAAAGGTTGGCTCTCTCTCTCTCTCTCTCTCTCTCTCTCTCTCTCTCTCTCTCTCTCTCTCTCTCTCTCTCTCTCTCTCTCTCTCTCTCTCTCTCTCTCTCTCTCTCTCTCTCTCTCTCTCTCTCTCCTCTGAGCTGAGGTTAAACAGGCAGGTTGACTGGCATTGTCTTCTCTCACGAAGACCCCACACATAGATGGCCGGGGAGATTGCCTTCATATGATGCCTTGAAAACATGATCAAAAACCGAGAACGAGAGGAAATTAAAGACAAATGGGAGACGGCTACCGATCGACCAGCAATAACGTCCCCCGCCTGTCCAGCTGCATAATACAGATGTAGGTGGGTTTTGGGGTTGAGGCTACTGAGTATTAGACCACATTAGGTACAGAGTAGATTTACATCTTTGGATATTTCACCAGGACCATCTGCTGGTCATTGCTGCGATTTCCCTGAAGGCTTTGTAAGAAAAACACAGCGTGTCTAGGGGAAGAATGTTACAAATTATAGTTTTGCCTTTATTTAAAGTTGCAGACGTATCCCAAGTATCACATTTTTCAGTAATTTTTACTTCATAGATGGTGCTTCAAATTATGATTTTTTTTTCGCATCACAACAAACAGCATAATAAAAATATATATGTGTATTTATAGATTTTTGTGAGTTTATTGCAAATTAACATCATCTGAAATCTGCCCTATTAGTGTGCAGAATGTACTGCTTATTTAATGAGCTTGCAACACAAAAAAAAACAAATTATTGTCAGAAAATCTTAACACAGTAACTTGCGGCGGTGGTTTCATTTCTACAGAGTATTGAATCTGCAATAACTAGTTTTTGGAATAAACCAATTGCACCTAATACAGCGGCACGATATAACAACACATTTGTAATTTGTTTTAGTGCGAAGATCTACACCTTGTAATAATATTCTCTCGAGCTAAAAACGAGAGAACGGGATGAGTCGAAATGCCCACATTAACGACGGTAAGAGAGTAGCGTGGGGACTTGTGGTGGCAGAGTGCTAAAGCTACTTAGAGAGACCAGACAGGATCCAACATCAAAGTGTCTCCGTACTGCACGGCCATCTGTTTTGTGAAGGTTCAGCAGAGAACTAATGAGATTCTGTCACTTTACCACAGAGTAATTCAACTTCATCACAGAGTTGGGTATTTTATTTTTTTTGCTCTGCGATGACAATCAGCTTAATACATAAAACAAGCATATTTAAAAGTTGAGGTTAATATGCCTTTTTGTTCTTCTGGTTATTTTGGTCAAGCCAATTTCGAAATTTGACTGCCTGGTTTATCTCGCTGTCGCGCCATCAATTAAATCTTGTAGGAATTATGTATTACATAAAAATAAGCACAACCTTTGAGAAGTCCTGAATAAATACAGCAGATAAAATACAGCTGTCTGAATGTAGATGCAGTGTCCTCTGGTTATTTGGATTGTAGATAGATAACTCTCTCTCTCTCTCTCTCTCTCTCTCTCTCTCTCTCTCTCTCTCTCTCTCTCCTCTCTCTCTCTCTCTCTCTCTCTCTCTCTCTCTTCTCTCTCTCTCTCTCTCTCTCTCTCTCTCTCTTCTCTCTCTCCTCTCTCACACACAGCAGATCTTTGTCTGAGTGAGAATGTGATCACTGGGGAAAATTAAATCTCAGTATCTTATACAGATTGCTTGTGATTGGTTGGAACGGTTGTATCAGCTGAATTAAAGAAATAAGCACACATATTCCAATGTTCTTTACCTATGTTATAATTCTGGATATTTGTGTGAGTGTCAGTCACACAGTGCTGAATTGGGCTGTTAATTGTCCCAGAGTATTGCATTTGACTATGCATCGGCTGAGATCAGGCTTGCGACAAGATCAACCACGACATTTCAATATTAATGATACAATTTACATATTATTACCCCATCAAAGCAGGCCTGATATATTATCAACAACATCTCCACCACTGATAGACAGCCGCCTCACACATGAACGTGTGATGCTCACAGTGACTAACCTACTTCTGATTTGCTCATTTTATCTGCCAACCACACACATTGAAAACTGATAGCATCTTAAGCTTTTCAAGTGCGTCGTTTCGCCCACGGTAGTTATTAACTTGAACTGTTGAACCTAATTTCACAGCCCCAATGTATTATTGTGCTTCATACTTATTATTAAAAGAAACAGTATCACAAATGCTTTCTTGGTATTCCAATAAGGGTTGCTTTTTCTAATTCAGACGATACAGTATGATTGCACAAATAAAAAGCTGTTTCGGAATTATTAAATGGCACTTCACAAGAAATGGAACTTGGACTTCTGATTGAATCTTAGAATAGAAACCCCTTTGATGATGAAAAACACTGTCAGGAAATGGTGATCAGAGAAACATTGCATAATTACTCTTTTGAGAAAAATGAAAGAGAGCATTTTCAAGAGAGAGAGCGAGAGCAAGAGAGAGAGAGATTCACGCGACGTTACACCCACCTTCTCATTGGCCAGCAGGCAGACTAGCTCTGGCACACAAAAAATAGACAGAGGTACAAAATAAAACAATGTGATGACAGCAAAAAAAAAAAAGAGTAAACAAGGAAAAACTAGGGAAAATAAATTGATGCGTTAAGTGAATTCTCTCGTCACCATATAATTTAATTTGCAATGCTCAAACAACACATATTTAAAGACGACAAGGAAGAAATTAGATGCTCAGGGAGGAAAGCGTTTAGAAGAGTTTACAAAATGTGCTCTGGAGCAGCTTGAGAAGAGCCCGGGAATTTCCAGAGGCTAACGTTCTACCTGACCTGGCCTATGTTTCTGCCCCCCCCCCCTCCCCTTCAGACATATTTCCAGCAGACCCAATCACAACCCATTATCTAATAGTGTTCAATGGTCTTTTGGCTGCGCACACTAGTTCACTGTGGTGCACTAAGTTCCCCTGCTAAAACGGGTTACTTCCCCTTTAAGACACCAAATGTGTGCAGCATACAGCGCCATATCTCCCCTGTTTAAATATGGAATAATTAATGAAACTCCCCTTTCACATTGTAGAACCCCAATTGTCTTTGATAGATGACAATTAATACATGTTCTGAGTCTGGGCCCACCGCCACCAAAGACAATCGTTAGCAGCTGGGACCCATTTCTGTGTTCCATTCATATTTAAAAATGTAGGAAAAATGTAGGATTTCATCCAAATCATCCAAATGTTTCTTTCTTTCTTTCATCCTGCCAAAAGAAACAAAAGGCTAAATTATAACTTGCTGGGAAATGGTGACCTTTGACTGGTATACCTCTGACAGCGCGGGGAACATCTCCAGCACGGTTTTCAGACTGGTTTATTATTTTCCCAGTATATTTCCATTTCCATTACACTGCAAAGTAATTAATGCAGATCTTTTTTAGCCGTGCCAGGAAAGAAAAAGAAAAACGACTCAAGCAGGGCAAATTAAAATGCAAGGACACGTGACGTTTGTAAAATCCCGTGCGAGTCGCTTTGCGGGAGAAAGCTAAAGCAGTGAGAGGTTCACCCCGCTGTTAGAACCCCCCCAGACCTTTCCTTCTGAGCCACCATGCCTCGATTCTAGAAACAAAAAGAAAAATGTTCTCAATAAACAAAGGGACAAATTAATAAAAAACTAAATGTTTATTTTTTTCAAAATGTTCCCTTTTCAGGATTTAGTGTTTTAAATTGAATTATTCTATCTTTGACAACACCTATTCCAAATTTAAAATTAACTAGTGCAATATCACACTCAAGGCTTGTATTTCCAAAATAATTTAACTCCAGGCAGTAATAGGGGTAACAGGATATAGACTGTTTCACGTGTAAGCATTTACAAGTGTCCTTGTAAATGGATCACGTTTATTGGTGTTAAAATAGATATGTACAAATTCTATTTTAATATATAGTCTATTTCACATGTATCTTAAATGGCCTATTTAGTGGACCTTGAAATGATGCTTCTGCTCAGCCCCCCTATTTAATCCAACACACGCACGCACACAGGCACAAGCACACGCACACAGGCAAACACACCCACGCACACTGGCACAAACACACGTACACCTGCACACATAGTGAGTTTATGGGAAAGACAGCATGCACAGCCCCCCTATTTAATCCAACACACACACACACACACACACACACACACACACACACACACACACACACACACACACACACACACACACACACACACACACACACACACAGTGTGTGACCCCCAGCAGTGAGTTCAGGGGAAAAAGGTAGCACAACAGGCACACACAAACCTGTGCTTACAACGATGGTTATTGAGTGCGCTCACACGCCGCTTATCCAAACACAACGGCGCTGTCTGGGGACCCACAAACCCCTGGGGCCCCAGCATAGCGCCAGGCAGATCCCAGGTTCCTGTGCGAGGTACGGCAGGGGCTTCAGGTACCATTCTTGACACCCCTGACACCTTGCCAGTGTCCCTCTGCATGCGTGATGTGCAGCGCGGCGCATTTGCATAGGACACGTGCCCACGTCTCTGGGAGACGGTAAGCGAGGCGGAGGGAGAGAAACGGAGAGAGATATACCGAGTGAGAGTTGCACCGAGATGGAGAGCCGGGCAGACACACACAGATATATGGACGGATAGATGTGGAGGGAAAGAAAGAGAGAGAGAGAGAGAGAGAGAGAGAGTCATATATAGATATGTAGAAAGGTAAAATGGGTGTTAAGATTGGAAGTCGGAGAGAAAGAGAGATGGAGGGAGACATACATAGATAGATAGGTAGTGAGAGAGCGAGAGAGATAAAAAGAGAGACAGGGAGAGAAAGAGAGCGTGACAGCTGAGCACAGTACCCACAGCACCGCAGCAAGAGAAAGACAGAACGAAAGAGGTGGAAGAGACACGAGAGACAGACGGACGGCCAGACACACAGAGATGAAAAAGACGGACAGAGTCGGAAGGGAGACAGGGTCAGATATTTAAAAAGGCAGAGGAATGGACAGAGGAAGAGAATGCCGGAGGCGGACACACACAGCATGCGTGGAAAGCCTCGCAGGGTACAGACAGCACCCATAGCATTGATGAGATTGGAAGGGAGTTGAGGGAGTACGCGTTGACAGGCAGGGGGCTGCAGCTGCCCGGTAGCCGTTGCCCAGTGCCAGGTGATGCAGAGCAGCCAGCCCCGGGCCAGCAGGCGTGCATACAGGAAGGGTGAAAACACACAGATGTGCTGTTACGGAAAAGGCCCTTCAGAGGGGAGGAGGTAATGAGTCTCACAACCAGACTGCACGTCAGCGCGAAACTCAAACCCAAAAAAGGCGCACATGATCTCGAACACCCCACACGCCGTCCGTCTCTCGGAGGGTAGTCCGAAGCCTCCCCCATTTTGAGTGGATTTAAATGTCTTGTGTAGCACAAGCTAACAGGCGCATGTGATCCTCAGTCCAAGGTTGGTCAGGACTCGAGGTGCGGTCAAGACAGAGACCGGCGCTGGATGGTTGTCTCACATGCTTCTTCAGCCTGCTGCTGGGATCAAGAAGGAGAGCGAGCGACCGAGAGAGAGTGAGAGAGAGAGAGAGAGAGAGAGATGGAGACGGGAGGGCTTCCTCCAGGCCTCGGAGGTCCAGAGAGGCTCTCTGCCAGGAGAAGCATTACCAATTCCTAGTGCCGCGCCGTGGGCTCCGGAGGGCCCGCCCGGCCAGACTGGGGGAGAGGGAATCAGCGATGGATTAAGACGAAATAATTGGTAGGTCAGACTTGATAACGGCCTCTCCGGCCAGAAACAAGCGCTTAATTGGTGTGATGATCGATTCTGTTGAGTTTTTCTGATGGGCCCCTCATGAAGTCCTCATTATTCTTGGCTTCCCTGCCCCCACCCCCCTTCCGCCTCCACACACACACAGAGACACACACAGAGACACACACACACACACACACACACCTCACTGGCAGTGCATGTATCAATGCCATGACACGCCACGTCTGAACATCATGGTGGACATGCAGCTCTGTGCTAATGAGCCTTAGGCTCATCATTAGGAGATTCAAGGACTTCCTGAAAGAAACTCAGGTACATGTCTAAAGTTTTGCATTTAACAACGGTCTTCAGAAACTGTGGCCACTCAGTGTACTTTACAGTTAATGCCGACCATCCACCCATTCATACGTACACACATTCATACACAGACGGCGGTGTCAGCCATGCAAGGCCACAGCCAGCTCGTCTTGAACAGTCGTGGTCAGGATGTCTTGCTCAGGGACACCTCGACCTCAACACTTATCCTTCCGGATACCAGGCAACCTTCTCTTCCCCCTAAGCCACTGCCGCCCGTACGCAAGTGGTGGTAGAGGGTGGTGGTGGGGCTGGCGATGATGGTGGCAGTGGCGGTGATGGACGCAGAGATAATCATGGTGTTGGTGATCATTTGCTCTCCTGCTACAGTGGACATGACTCATGAATCTGTACGTATGCGTCGGTGGGAGACGTGTCGGCGATTTGAATAGCACAATAGTGGGTGTCGAAGTAATTACTTTTTGTAGAGAGAACACCATTTTTTTTCGGACTCCCTAATAAGTTTGCAGTGCCTTTTATCTTCCCGCTCCCTGCTCGGGATAAAATCTGATAAAGCAGATTGTGGCACAGCTAAACAACCCTGTACCAGGCTTAAGATTGTCTGGAGGACTCTCTCTCTCTCTCTCTCTCTCTCTCTCTCTCTCTCTCTCTCTCTCTCTCTCTCTCTCCCTCTCTCCCTCTCTCCCTCTCTCTCTCTCTCTCTCTCTCTCTCTCTCTCTCTCCCTTTGGCTCGCTCCGTCTCCCCATCTATCCACCCTTATATCTGTGTCTCTCTCTCTTAGGCTCGCTCTCTCTCCCCATACCCCCTTCTATTGGTGTCACTCTCTTTATTTGCTCACTCTCCCAATCTACCCCCCCTCTATCAGTGTCTCTCCCTCTTTAGCTCGCTCCCTCTCCCCTTCTATCCCCTCTTTTATCGGTGTCTCTCTCTCTCTTTAGCTGTCTCTCTCTCCCCATCTCTCCCCCCTTCTGTCAGTGTCTCTCCCTCTTTAGCTCCCTCTCTCTCCCCATCTCTCCCCCCTTCTGTCAGTGTCTCTCTCTCTCTTTAGCTCTCTCTCTCTCCCCATCTCTCCCCCATTCTGTCAGTGTCTCTCTCTCTCTTTATCTCGCTCTCTCTCCCCCTTCTGTCAGTGCCTCTCTCTCTCTTTATCTCGCTCTCTCTCCCCCTTCTGTCAGTGGCTCTCTCTCTCTTTATCTCGCTCTCTCTCCCCCTTCTGTCAGTGTCTCTCTCTCTCTTTATCTCGCTCTCTCTCCCCCTTCTGTCAGTGGCTCTCTCTCTCTTTATCTCGCTCTCTCTCCCCCTTCTGTCAGTGTCTCTCTCTCTCTCT
>NC_082396.1:4437030-4484530 GCF_031168955.1 Gadus macrocephalus | reverse complement strand
GAAAGAGAATATAAATTTAGCCCTCTGGTCTGGATTTCTCTTTTTTAATTATTCCATTATTACAATACACATTTAACTCTCACAATAACAACAACGACGAAGGCTAAGGGCACAGCTTTGATCTCCATATCAAAACACACTCACTTCCTGCATACAAAAGGAAAAAAAAGTGCAGGAGAAGAATTAGCCGTTAATGAAGATCAGCTCTTGTTTGGGGCCCGAGAGCTGGTTACGGTGCCTCGGATCCACATGCATGTGCAGAATTCTAATGGGCAAAGCCTCTGTCGACCAAATTTGGATTAGTTATGGTGAGAGCATAATAATCTCCGTAGAGCATGGAGAGCAACAGGCTTCAGTTGGAAGGAACAATTTCGTTAAAGCCTTTAGGTTGGCCTGACCGTGTTGTTATTCAGATCCAGTGCTCTCCCACCTGAATCCAGGGCTATAAAATGCTTAGCTGCTCACCAGCAAAACAGCTAGGTATTTAGCCGGCGTTAAACTAGCTATACATCTGTACATCCAACTTTATTGCTTTCATGTGGAATTGAAAGTCAATTAAAAGTCAATAAAAAAAGGTGACAATAGCAATTTGTAGCTAACACTAATGTATATCTATATATCTTATAATGGTGTGAACTAGAGACTTCCGTGGTTTCGGAGTTAACCCCAGTCGAAGGAAGCGGACAAAAGCCATAAGGTTCAGAATTAAACAGACCACAGCCACCACCTTGCAGTATCAATACAGCCCTTATAACTAGCACCTTCTGCATTCTTCAAGTGCTGCAGAGCCACTTAGCAAGCGGGCCTCGGGTTACCAACGCTAGACGCAGAGTTGTCGTCGAAGGTCACACGGTCTGAATGCGAAATGTATCCTGATTCATACCCTATTCTATTCTATTCTATTCAATATGTATCAGTATACAGTATATATATCCATCTATTCAGAACAGGCCGTGCCTGCCAAGGTAGGCTGAGGCGGTGTGGACAGCAATGCGCTCCCTTTTCCTAAACAGAAACTAACAGGATCCTACCTCATGTCTCCCAGGAGATGAGAGAGAAAATGGCTTGTCTCCACCCTCATTAGGCAGTGGTGCCGGCTCAACCTGCTAGCATGAACAACACGGGATTCTTTTGATCAAGCGCCCGGTTCCTTCGTTCGACCGGGTAAACAATCGCCAGTGCTCGGGGTAATGAAACATTTTACGGATGTCATGTACTGCCCAGGCTGGAGGTACCTCCATTACGCTGAGGTGTCAGAGCGCTGACCCCCTTCTCCCTTTCATCTCCCTGGCTCTTAACGAACACCCACGCACCCCGGCACCTTTTCTCCTTGATTGACTTTTGTGCCGGGGTTTTACCTCCGGCTGTCATACCTTGGTGGAAAAAAACGGGAAGAACTCTGGCTCCACGGTGGAGCCCTGCTGATGAGTTATTTAACCCTTTGGCTTGTCTGAGGTTATTCTCCGGGTTACTCCCTTTTGTGGCGGCAAGGCATTAGTAATTGAACGCGATTGATTTTTCGGGGGGGTCTAGAGGTGGCAATAATGAGGTCAGTGATTGGGCGGCTGCAAATATTTACTTTGCGGCAAGGTGATCCAAATGTGGCACACAATGGTGTATTTATTTAGTATCTTATCCCTCCCCCCCGCCCCCCCCCCCAGACTCCTGCTGTCAATACAGACAACCCGGAGCGCCACCGGGGGCAAACGGGGGAAGTATTGACATTCAGCTCAAACCCAACAGCTCTGAGTGGATTCCAGGGTGTCGAGCATTAATTATGCAGAGCCTGACGCCAGGGTGCTGAGCAACACTAGTTGCCACCATAATTGAAACAATTGAAAAGACAATACCAGATGGGTCAATAATTAGACAGCAGGGAGTGGAACCTGATCCGGACACCCCCTGCCAGCCTTGCCAAGCCCGGCCCGCGGCGCACTTGGAAGGGGACCTTTGTGACACATCCTGGCCCCCGGCTCGTGCGCTGACGCATGAGACGCCTGAGTCGGCAGGGGGGCTGACATGCCGACACTGGGAGATTACCTAACCGGGGAGGAGGACTGCGGGCGGCTGTGGAAGTCGAAGGAAGTTAAAGTACCCGGCACTTGAAGTCAGACTTTACCCTTCTGTTTTTTTTATTTTTTATATCGTTTCGAGGGGCCTTCGCACACATCTTGTGCCGTCGCCGTGACGATGGTCATCAGCGTGGCGAATTTCAAGCGGCGAGGCCCTGGTCAAACCGCCGCCGTTGTTGTTTGTCAGGATACTGTCACCTTGGATTATGCCTGTGACATTATTCATGGCTGCGACTTGCTTGTCCAAATGGAAGCAGGCGATCAATTCCTCTACCTCCGTTCCCTCCACATCACCCAGGCCTTCGTATTTCATAAATCCATACTCAGGGCTCCCAGCAGATCCATTACGCTCACTGGTCTTGTGGCCAGAACAACAACTCAAGGTGATCACCATAAAATAGTTTGCCCCGTGGCGAGGCCTCACCTTGGACTGTCTGGTGAAGCAACAGGAGGCTACAGGAAGGACCATATACGGGCATCCGGGGGCTGTATTTACACAACTCTCAAAGCTTGCGTCCGGTGTAGATATACTATCCATAGACACTATGAAGTGACAAATTCAAGCCCTGCCAAAATATCTGAAACAGTTTGTACGCACTGCAACACTTATCCTTTGTTTCTGATCTCAAAGCCTAAACTCACACTTCTTTTTATTAATCCCAATCCAACAATTTTACTGTCACTGGGTCTTTATTGTCACAACCTTTTAAGACCTAAACGTCCATAAATATTCAATGAACCCCCTCCAAATACGTTTTGATGATAAGGAGAATGCATGTTGGAGAACGGCGTAAACAAAACTAAGAAATGGGAGGGATGGATACAAATAAAGTATTTTGTGGGGGCTGTTAAAGAGAAAGCAAAAAGTGTTTGTGATTGTTACCACACCTGCTGTAGATAACGAATAGTGAAAGTCTGCACCGTTGGTAATAACTCAAGACGGTATAGCATGAAGGAAGCTGATAAACAAATAACACCCGCATATTTCTATGTAAATCATGAAAGGGATGTGATTGTGTGTTTGTTATTAGCCAGGTTATTTCATTTGATATATAACAAACATTATTTAAAAGGGATTAAATCTTTACAACCAAATCTATTTCCTCTGTTTAAAGGCAGGAGACTTTTTTTGTATTTATCTTTTGTATATTTCTTTTTGGGATCCAGGTGTTTTAATAATATGAGAGTGGAGTTTGGTGTTTGTACGAAGGCCTGGGATTCCCGTCAAAAACATGGACATCCGTCAAACGAACATTTCCTATATTAACAATAAAAGTCACTTAATACATTGCAATGTGATTTACATTGGTTGTCTAAAATGCTTGCTTCCCGCTGAGATATTGCTTTAGAGATAGATGGGGGGTATTGACCCATCTGCGGTTTACCCTGCCTGAACACTATACTACTGTGCAGAAGTGTGTCAAGAAGAGGCCATTTTGTTCATTTTATGTTTAAAATTTAAAAGAGGTTGACTTTACAGCTTGAAGGCTGTCAGTACCAATACAGTTATTGCAAGATGTACAACAACATACAATACCCCAACTGATAAATCAGTAACACAACTACAACAGCGCGTATATTTAACATACGGTTTAGATTATCTCGGGGCGAACAAGTCCAGGGAGGATTGTGAAATTTGAACGGCCGTTTATTTTTGTTACCACAAGCGGCCAGAACTGAAATCTAGAAGTTCTAGTCCTACCGACTTTAATTTCCTGAAATGTATAGATTGAGAAAACACTAAAAAGCATGCTAAACACAAATCTGGGAAAAACCGCAGCAGTAAAACATTATTTGGGGGGTGGGGGAGAAAAATGCATTTTTTTATTGCCAATTAATGTCGCCACATTTCCGTATTTTCCAAAAGTGTTGCCCCTGGAAGCGCACAGAGGCTGATGTGTATGAGACCGGCTTCCCCATTAGTCTTTATGGGCCACCACCATATGTACTTTAATGGGGAGGTTAATAGTTTTTAAACACCCCAGTGCAGGTCGAAATCCGCTGCATTAAATCCAAAGAAAGGCGGACCGGGAATATACAATGGGGTCAAAAGACTTCAGAATGAAGTAGCGCATACTTTGTTAACTAACTCTGCCCCCCCCCCCCAATCCAACCAGATCCACTAAGAGCTAAGATGCAGAGTAGGGGGGGTTGAAAAAAGAAAAGGACAAAGCCTGTCAAAGTTTACAGGCTTAAATACCTAATGAGCGAGAGTACAAAAAAACAAACTAAAACGGACGAGCAACTGTTTAGGCAGGTTGCATTCATGCATAATTAGCTGTAAAAATGGCACTACAGGAGATTGTTCCTTAATGAGTTTTTCTCCTGCTAAGTCTCGGATGAAAGGTAAACAAAGCCATCAGATTGAAAACTTCTTCTCCCTTTTCTCCCCTTCATAACGGCGCTGACAGAAGGGAGGACGGCGTGCTGGGTAGGAGTGTAGACCTGGGAGGTGCTGCTCCCTGGGGGAGTGACTGTTGATGATAGGCATTGTTCTCCACTCTTCTACCAACAAACAGGTAGTCCTTGAAAAGAGAGACCGGCATGCATTTGGTGGGATTTTTGGAGTTTGGTTTCGAAACTTTGGTTTGTATGCTCATTATAAGTTTGGGGTTTAGAAACTAGCACTCATCCTCTGGTGTTTCATCGTCGCTTTAGAACACTTTTAATCAAATCCTCGTGGAAACTACTGTTCCACGGGTCGGCTTAGCTCAGGAGATAGAGCGGTTGTCTTGTAACCGAAGGGTTGCTAGTTCGATCCCCAGCTCCTCCTAGCTGAGTGTTGGTGTGTCCCTGAGCAAGACACTTTACCCTAACTGCTCCTGACGAGCTGGCTGTCGAGGTCGGTGTGTCAATGTGTGTATTAACCGATGTAAGTCGCTTTGGATAAAAGCGTCTGCTAAATGCCCTGATTGTAATTGTCCTCGTTGTTGCATTTTACTTAAACATATTAACACTCGGAAATAGTTTATTTCAGAGCGATTAGATACGGACAGTTGTGTGTTTGTACAAGTTCCCTGGCGTTCCTTCAGTGAGTAACCGTTCACTACTGGTACCAGCTAGTACTATTGAGGTGTAGGCGATCACATAATCAAACAGAAGATACTAATCAATCACTATGAAGGGAAAAAAATAACCTGTCAAATTTCACCTTCACTGTCACACACACACACACACACACACACACACACACACACACACACACACACACACACACACACACACACACACACACACACACACACACACACACACACACACACACACACACACACACACACACACACACACACACACACAAAAATCAAAGCTGCCGGACCCGTGTCATGACACATGTCAGACATGACTATTTTCAGCTTAATTATGCTAGACACAGGAGCCAGGATTTTCAAAAGACTACTTCCTCTCTTTGTAGCATAAAAACCTTACAAAAGGAGATCATTCAGAAGGGTTTCTAATAAAAAAAAATACCCCGACCAGATAGTTAGAAGAAAAACAATGAAATTAAATCAAAAGAACAAGACAACAGTAGCACTGTCTGAAGTGGGAGGCGCTGGCGTGAGTGTGTGTGTGTGTGTGTCTCTGCCTGCGTGCGTGTCTGTCTGAGAGCGTATGTGTTCAAGCCCACTCGTGCGCATCATGGGCCCTTGCGTGGTTCAGGTGGGCTCCACGCCGCCTAAACTCAGTGCTGGTGAGGGGCCCCTGTAATGACAGCTGTCATTAGGCCGGGACGGTCCGCAGGCAGCTGGGAGCTGTGCAGAGGAGCAGGCCGCCATGCATTAGCGGGGCCCGGTGTCCCACTCCACACTTCAAACCTGACCTTCCAATGGGCCCAATTTATCCCCATCTCACCCCATCCAGCCACCTCTTGATGCATCACTGTCACCCCCCCGCACCCACCCCCCACCCCCACCCACACCCCCATCTATTTCAGCAACCAGCTCCTCCTGCACTCTATTACTCTAATGACCACCATTTTTTAGCATTCCCCCCACCCCCATCCAGCTTATTTGGACCACTCAGAGCTCTTGCACATGTTTGACCAACCAATCAGGCTTGCCCCCAACCCCCATGCCTCTCATCCCAACCCACACACACAGACACACACACGCACACACACAGACACACACACACACACACACACATACATACATACAGACACGCACACACACACACACGCAGTGACACAGACACACAGTTACACGTACACACACACACTTGCACGCACAAAGTTACAACCACAAACACACACACACACACACACACACACACACACGCACCCACACAGGCACACAAAAAACACACACACACACACACACACACACGCAAACAGCTACACACACACAAACACCCACACTTTCTCGTTTCTTGGTGATGAATGACCGCTGGCCGCCGCGCCGACAGGCCCGGCAGCTGATGCCACATAATCACAGTATCACCGTTTAGCCAAAAATTACCAAATTACACCAGTTCTCAGGAGGGCCCCGAAGACTGACGGGCCGGCCAACAAAAGAAACAAAAATATCCAGCGGGGGAGGGGGGGGGGGGGGCAGGAGGTCTGCTCAAGTGCAGGGAAATTAGCGAGCCCTGGGCGCCAGGGGAACGCCGCCCTCTCAGCCAATGGGAAGCCGGCGGCGGCGGCGACGGTGGCGGCGGCATCGGCGTTGACGCCTGAGTATATAGGCAATTACTTTCCCCCTAATGAATAGCGCGGGACAGGGGGAAAAAAAAAAGAGAAACACATCTGGCGTCTCCTTGATGTCAGCCTGTCCCTCATACTTCATTCAATCAATCATATTCACGGCCGACGCGATGGGGCCGAAGGGACCGCGCTCCCTAGGGACAGCACATTTTAATGTATTAAGACCAGGAAATTATCTAATGGATACCCCTCCCCCACCACCACCCCCACCCAAGAGGAGCCATTGGTTCACGTATGTGATATTTTAGTCGATGCCATGGGGCACATTTTATATAGTTCAACACCAGAACCTTACACCATGGTAGGAAAGAAGAAACATTTATAACCTTAACTAACAGGAAAAAATACTGCAGCACGACCAATAAATATCGCAAAGAACACAGACAACACGAAGAAGCAATACACAGACAACACCCGCATTACTTTGCGGGTGAGATGTGTGTCAGTCTGACAGCAGTGAGGTCCCAGACAGGGTAATACAAATAACAGCGGTTCTTAGTGTCAGACCCCGGCCTGCTGGAATGGAGTGTGGATGTGGAGATGAGGTGACATTTATGACGTGTGTGCTAACAGTGAGCAGCAGTGTGCTGAGGGAAAGATGTTGACTTTAGCACTCTGGGAGCCGGGCGGAGGCTGTGGAGGGGCCCACCGGGGTAGAGGGTTACGCACACACACACACACACACACACACACACACACACGCACACGCACACGCACACACACACACACACACACACATACATACACACGCACACACACACACACACACAGACGTGCAAGCACACACATACACACACGCAGAGACACACTCAGACACACACACGCCGAGACACACAGACACAACAGACCCGCAAACACACACACAATGTATGCAAGTGACTCATCTTAACTAGACTTCAGGAATGAAATTAAGCGAACATATGCTCACAATGTGCCTATTAAATCCATTATGGACTGTAGTGTTGTAGTCTGCTCAAAAGAGATAATCCCTACTGCGGTGCTATAGTCTCTAAATCTGTGCAAATCTGGACGACGTGGGGGGAGGGGGGGGGGGGGGGGAATTTCAATGGAAATGAATTTCAATGAATTTCAATGGAAAAGGTAAAGCGCATGCATAGCCAGAGAGATCCTTATGGGTTAATCCTCATGATTATCCACCTTATGAGCCGGATCATTCCTCTCCTCAGCACTCTCGCTCTTTTGTTCAGTGAACCACCATTTTATATATTTTCTTTCCGTCCAAAACAAAGCATCTCCCGCACCAACTTCATCAACCCTGGCATCCGTGAGTAAATGAATCTCCACGAAGCCCGGCAGCGTGATCCACCATCCAGATGATCCCCGCATGGAAAACAACGCGTGGCGCCCCAAATGAACAAACGATGCGCTGTCACCGCGTCCCTCCAGTGTCGCGCCCGGCTGCAAACAACGGGGCGGAGACCTCTTTGTCAGACAAGCCCGGCTGACTCATAATGCTCCACTGTGGCGCAAGTTAATCATAATGAACTTCCGTGTCAGACGCTAATTTTTGCGTGATTCATTTCTGTTTACTGTGCAAAAAAAAACGAGGGGTGGGACGAACAGACGGTCGGGTCGTTGGCCGATTAAACGGGGCGCGAGAGGGATCGCTCAGGCCATCGGGGATCCCAATCCATCCCGGGCTAATGATCTGCGATATTAGCACAGGTGCGAGGAGCGTGTTGACACCGAACTGACCCATGGGTTTTTCAGCCCTAGCGCTGTTGTTGTGATGCTAGCATACTATGGCTGTGATAGTATAGCAAGGCATCGGCCTTGTTGTGAGTGTTTGATTTGCAACGACTCATGAGCACTTGAGCAAGGAAAAAAAAAAGATCCAATTAAATAATAAAGACTATTTATATGCTACCGCAATAACTACTGCTGCTATAACTACCATGCACTTCAGGTATCAGGTTGCATTTGGTAGCCCGGGTCGTACACCACTTAAATATGTAGTTGCTCCGGTATTGATTGTATTCTTTGATTGATGTACCCATACCTTGCGCAAGGCTTTTGTCCAAAGTGTCTGCTTATAGAAAGCATGCAAATGCAAGTCTATCCTTACGGTGAGTCATATCAAGAGGCAGAATAGGAAGCCAAAGTGGGCTCTTGAAGAACCTAAACAGACCACACTAACCGCTCTGGTATGGGGTGAGGCGCTGGGCCACTCCAGTCCTAAGATATACCATGTGTTGGCTGCAAAGCGAAGCCTTCTGTTGTTCTTGCTGGAAGCCTTCGCGCACCCGCCCACGAGAGGCCATTGTGGAGAGCGAGGGCCGGCTGAGCACTCTCAAGCAAGGTAGCATCCGGTTTTAGATTAAAGCGTAATCACAGGTCTGCCGGCGTATCGATGGTGCTGGGATAAGGGCCTCTCTGTACACTATCAGAGGCGGCCTGGGGAGAGGCAATACCGCAAAAGCCTGAAATCTATAAACGCTCAAAAGATAAACCAGGGGGTGGATAGAAAAAAATGAATCACAACGAGTGCCGAAGTCAGCAGAAGGTTGAACGCTACTGCTTTTAAAAGAATAGGTTACATGAGGACTAAAAATAACCCGGAGGCACCCACCAAGGGTCCATTTGTGTCATCCTATTCAATCCAATAGTTATTCGTGGCTAAATGTTGCACGTCAGATTACCCAGAAACACAAATAAAGCAGTGCTTGTCCACTAAAGGGACCCAAACTGTACAGAAGGCATCCGTACGACACTGAAGACAAGACATTGAAGTCAAGTCCCTCGTGGTGCGATCCAAACATTATTAATTATGTAACGCGTGTCATTCCTAAATAGGGACAACAACGAGAAAGACGAGATGGAGGGGAGAAAAAAAAGCGTCGAGCCGTGGCGGGCGGTTTGAGCTGTCAATCCAGTCCGGCCCCGGGGGGGGTTGGACTGGGAACCGGGCGAAGGATGAAACGGGAGAGTGAAAACAGGCCCCGGTCTGATCTCAGCGCTCCACTGGGACGTTAACCTCCTCAGACGGACCTCTGGTTCGAACTCTAAATACCTCCTAGGTCCATGCCGTGACAGCGGCAGCTGAAATGTGCAAAATGCAGATGAACAGACAAGGTCCTTTGCGTGGTGTTGACAGGCGGGACCACAGAGAGAGCCCAGCGGGAACGCCCGGTCACTCCGGCGGCCACGGACAGGGGTTCAAGCAGTTTGTGTAGGAGATAAGTCTAGGACTGTCATACAGTAATAATACATAATGGCAACACATTTTTACACCAGAGGGCATGTTGTAGTAAAAGGCTTACAATAATATATACTCCAATAATA
This sequence comes from Gadus macrocephalus, assembly GCF_031168955.1. Taxonomy (NCBI): domain Eukaryota; kingdom Metazoa; phylum Chordata; class Actinopteri; order Gadiformes; family Gadidae; genus Gadus; species Gadus macrocephalus. Next base: position 4,474,453 of record NC_082396.1, on the reverse strand, counting down.
TATGTTCGTTCACTTATGGTGATCAAAGATGTGAAGAGCAGTTATTAGCCCGACGTGGTAAACCAAAAGGCTGACACTTTGGTCGATAGCAGTAGTTTGGGAATCGGCTTCTTCAACATCTAATGGCCTCATTCACTGGACGTTTACAATGCAATTTGTCTGCTTCTGCGGTAAGGTACAATTGATTATTTCACTGCAAATATCACAACCGTTGTTTTTGAATAAAGAGTGAGAATCCAACTTCAAACATCTGGCTTCACCTTGATTGTCGTGCAGCAAAGAAAGAAAGCATCAGTCAACAACATTTCGAGAAATGACGGGAGAGCTACCCATAAATAACCAGTTTCAATGTTGTTTCGTTTCCATTGTACAGAGACTCTCCGTACTTTCCTTACTATCCTATAGTATTTCGGGAGGCAGCAACACACACAAACACCAGGTATGTTGGCAGGTGATAATATATGTGTGATAAACGCTCTTCAATGTTCAGCCAGCGATCTATCACACCAACAGCAACAACACTGTTCTTGGTGAAATCGAGAGTGCAAAATATCGGTACAGAATGCCCTAAAAACACAAACATATTTTTTTTTACTTCTACTGGAAAGCCGTTTCCCACTGTCCCAGTAAACCATCAAATGAGCTACTAACAAAACCACGGTTCCCAGTGATCCAGAAGGCCAGTAATGAGCTGCAGTGTATCAATAGGATTAAAGGGCCTTAGCCCCACTGCGGCTAAATAGCACCTGCTAGCTAGCTGTGGCGTGGAAACAGCATGGCGGGGCTTTTCTGCGGGTCTCAGAATTAACCTAGGACCGTGAGGACCTCCGTCACTCTTTTTACCCTTTTCTTGCGGGGAAACGCGCACTGGTCTGCTCCGTTCTAATGAATGTTACCGTTAACATGTTTTACTCCTGAGGTTAACGTCACACCACGACAAAAAGTGGGTAAATACACCGGGAGGCTTTCATAGTCGACTCCGAGACCGTGAACGGACGGGTAAGTCGCTGCACACATGGACAATTTGCCTGACAGACAGACAAAGTTATTTTTTCTCCTTTCTTTCCGGTATGCTCGCTGGATAATTACAGTCATTGATTAATAATCCTCGGTCAGCCCATAATAATCAGTCCCACATGTGCTTGTTCTTCTAAAAGAGAGGGTCATTTGCAACCGGGATTCACAGCCTGGACTGCTTAGTGGAATGTAATGAAGAGCAATTTTCTTGTCTTCAGAGCAAAGAGGGGCTCCTCGGATTGGGTGGTGGTGGTGGTGGTGGGCTGGTCTCCATTGCCTCGGCTCCATCCGACCTCTAGACAAGAAGATCTCTGGTTCACGCGAGTTCACATGAGCTGTGAGCCGGGCGCCTGCCCTCCCTGTAGATAGGCTTATTTAGCATAGATAGTATAGAGTCGGTGTACGCGGTATAATTTACTTTATTCGTTCATAAACACAAGGAAGGATTTCATTTCCTCTACGTTTATTTTCTCGGCTGCCACAGGTGCCATTGAATTACAATCGCTGCGCTACTGAAAAAGCTTTTTTCTTATTCTGGGGGGGGGGGGGGGGGGGGCTTGGGAGGGAAGAAAGTGTCCTTCTGCTCTTGCTTGAACAAACCGAATCGTATATAATTTGGGGCTGTGATTATACCTTAATGACGGTCAGCACCTGGATGATGGAGAACAGTGGTCAGGCATAGCGGTTGATTGATGGGCCGCTGCCATTGGCTTGTTAGTAGAGGCCTGAAATAGCAGTTGCGTAGGCGTGGGACCCAAGCCCACAGCCATGCCTCAATTTGAAGCAAAGTGTCTGCCGGTTTGTTCGGTTTAAGTTGAGGTGTGTCGACTAACTCATTTCCAATTACCCGCGTGGAGGTCGATCCCAGGAAACAAGTGCACTTCTTCCAGCATTCGCCCATCCGGGAGTGAAAAGTGTTTAGCGCAAATTTGGGGAAAGGCAGACTAATGTGTTGGCAAAAAACTGAGGAGTGTAAGCCCACGTTGGAAATATTTAACTTTGCCAAGCAGTAAATGGTAATGTTCCATCTGTGTGCTTTGCTTTCACTCTTGGATAACTAGATTAAAAAAAAACACCATCTGTACACACACGTCCACAGAAGCACGCTTGAAGCAGTGTAAATGTGCTTATTTTGCAAAAATAACGATATCTAAGTGTTATGTGCACACGTTGTTTATATGTGGTCGTATAGGCAACATATGAACACGGAAGCAAGTCATTATTTAAATGGTACAAAAGAAACATGGCCGCCAACTTGAATCAGAGTTAATACTGTCAGTTCATTCAATGGGACAGTTTCGTACCAGTTAAAGGGCTACGTTTTTTGCCCTGTCACAACTGATTTGGATTCAATGGCTGCCCAAATTCTTTGATATGTCAAAAACTCAATACAGCTGTCATTTCATTGCAATGGTCTCATTCACAGCAGGGACGAGACTGTGAAGAAAGGTGACGCATCAAACGTATACTAATATTAAAATCATCACAAAAAGAAATTATCCACACTTTAAGGAAAATCTAAAAGAGCCTGCAAGTAGCATGAAATCCATTACACATGACGTGCTTATGGTACAAAACAACACAACGAATGCGCGACAAAGACGCAACAACAAAGACACAGGAAATGGGAAGGAAACGATGCACAAATGTGTCGCCTTGTTTGTTTACTCTGTCATTTCCGTGTGGGTAGGTGATTATTTGGGATTTGTAAACTGATGAATAAGACGCTCTTGGCAGTTGTGGCGGTGTGGGAGGAACACATAAGTCACTGTCAGAAACTGATGGAAGAACAACACAACTCTGGCACGAGAGCGAGAGCGCGCGCGAGAGAGAGAAAGCGGGAGACAGAGAGAGAGAGAGAGAGAGAGAGAGAGAGAGAGAGAAACGGAACGAGAGACAGAGAAAGCAGGTGACAGGGAGAGAGAGAGAGAGAGAGAGAGAGAGAGAGAGAGAGAGAGAGGGAGAAAGAAGACACGGAACGAGAGACTGAGAAAGCGGGAGACAGAGAGAGAGAGAGAGAGAGAGAGAGAGAGAGAGAGAAAGTCACGGAAGACAGAGAAGGAGAGGGAGGGAGAGATATGTCTATGGAGATTGGTAAAGACTAATTATGTGGCCGTGTTCCAGTAAATAGTGGATTCACTCCCTCACCATTAACTAATTATTTGGACAGGTTTTTTTTTTTACCTTTTTTTGTTCAGTTGTTTTTCCTTGGTTCGATTTTTTTACCTGCTCAAACTTTATTTTCCATGCCAATAATGCTACTTCAAATTGAATTGGAATGAATGGAAAATAGATAGACACATAAAGAGACAGAGAGAGACAGAGAGAGAAATAAATAGCGATACCTGTGGAGACCTTTTTGTTTAATTTTGATATTTGTCCTCGATAAATAGTTTAAACTGCTTGAATTTATAATAGAGAGGGAGACAGAGAGACAGAGAGAGAAACAGACTGAAAGAGGGGCTGAGAGATGGGGCCAAGATAAGCTGAGAGGGACAATGCAGATGGAACAAAAAAGGGTTGTCAGTCACGACAACACAGGGTAATATTACAACAGGTTGGTATATTTGCTCGTAGGTTTTATTGGATTAGGGAGAATCCTCATCGCCACAGCGACATTGAGGGATTAGGATAATTCTCAGGCTCCATCCATCCACTCGCTCACCTATACTGTATTCATCAGTATATAACATATATATATTGGGGAGTATTTGCAAAAAGCAAATTGAGTATTTGCTTTTATTGACTGTCTTTTTGTATGTACCCGACGAATGCTTTTATTTTAAACTAGTTCTGAGACGCTATTACCGTAATGGCTAGTATATACAGGTACGGCAAAAAACTGGGTCGGCTGGCTTGACCGCCAATCTCGATGAGTCGGCTGGCATGACCGCAGTTAAAAGGGGTAGGGGGCACCAGCAAAAATCTTGCCTAGGGCACCAAATTGGTCAGAGCCGGCCCTGTGTGTAGTGAGCGTTCTGGCACCGATTGGCTGCCGTGCATCACCCAAGTGGGTGCTACATATTGGTGGTGGTTAGTGAGGTCCCCCCTTCACTTTAGGCGTCTTTGAGTGTTATTAATTATTATTATTCTTCATGTTTAACCTCTGTTTTCCTTTTATTCCTAGTCTGTTTTACATAGTTTTGAATGATGACTATATGCTCTGTAAGGTGACCTTGGGTGTCTTGAAAGGCGCCTCTAAATTAAATGTATTATTATTATTATTATTATATATAAGACATCTTTATGGCAAAATACATTATCACAATCTCTGTTCTGTTTTCTTCATCGATATGACAGCGTCCTTGCTTGGTCGTCCATTTTTTTGTTGGAATTCATATTATATGCAATTGCATACCATCTCGTCATCTCAATTTGCCTGAAACCTTATGTCTAATCCAGCTGAGGTCGAGTACATAAGGTGGTGCATCTCTCTCTCTCTCTCTCTCTCTCTCTCTCTCTCTCTCTCTCTCTCTCTCTCTCTCTCTCTCTCCCCTCTCTCTCTCTCTCTCTCTCTCTCTCTCGCTCTCTCTCTCTCTCCCCCACCCCCTCAAAACACTGATTCCACACGCTAACCGCGATGAAACAAAGGGCGAACAATGCGCCGGGTGTAATTGCCACATGCAACGCGTGGTGACAGAGGTGCGTCTGCCTCTGTTCGCCTGCCTCTCGACGAGTGGCGGCCCTACAAAAGCACCGAGACATCACGTATTCATGAACACACGTGCCACTCTCTCCCTCCATCCATTTATCTCACAGAACTCCCAGGCAAACATTCACATAGACTTGCACACACACACACACACACACACACACACACACACACACACACACACACACACACACACACACACACACACACACACACACACACACACACACACACACACACACAGATAAAGACATACACATGCCCTCTCACGTGTACACTCTGTCGAAGAAAACATTAGGTTCTCGATGGAGCCCAAACAAAGGAGAAGGCGTAATGCACAGGCGCTCCTGCGGTAATGGCGTCGAGAATCATTAATAGAACAAATCAGGGATGAAATATCAATCAAATGATCCAACTAATAGGTTCCTTAATGTCTTTGTTTGTGTGCAGATGGCATCTCCAGCTAGCCATAGCGTATCCACCGATCATATTTATTAGCCTGCAAAATAACAACGGCTTCGCTCATGAGGAATGGCGCGTCCCGAAAACAAATAAACTGTCGTTAAAATAATTGTGTTTTTTAGGATTATGAGGATAACCTCATTCCAAGCGCTCCTCTAGAACTTGATGGATGTTCCCTGTTTTACCCCTTATTTCTCCTCCCTGTTATGAACTGTGTCTCTCTCTGTTTGACTTAATGTGTGTGTGTGTATGTATATGACACCCTATTTTAAGCAGTGCATAGTGTGTTGCTCTGTCTATGTCTGTATTCTTCGCTGTGTGTCTGTATTCACTGCAGTATGTGTGTGTGTATGTGTGTGTGTGTGTGTGTATTTATTGCAGTTTGTTTGTGTGTGTAGCTCTGTGTGTATCTGTGTGTCTGTCTGTCTGTACTAATTGCAGTTTGTGTCTGTGTGTATCTGTGTGGGTGTGTCTGTGTCTGTATTCATTGCAGTTCGTGTACATGTACGTGTGTACATGTACGTGTGTGTGTGTGTGTGTGTGTGTGTGTGTGTGTGTGTGTGTGTGTGTGTGTGTGTGTGTGTGTGTGTGTGTGTGTGTGTGTGTGTGCATGCGTGCGTGTGTGTGTGTGTGTGTGATTGCTCCCAGCGGCATGTGAAGCTTTATTTCATCTTGTTTCCAGGGCTTACTGCTTCTTCAGCCAGAAAAACCCAGGAAAGAAACACAAGAGAGAGAAAAGACAATAAGTTGCACTTACATTTGGCGGGCAGATCATAGCCACAGGTGATTTTGGCCTTGCCGGTTTCACAGCCATTAAGGGAGTGACACTCATCATACAGACATCCCCCCGCAGCCTTGTGTATGCAGCCATCAACTGCAAAGGAGACAGAACACACACACACACACACACACACACACACACACACACACACACACACACACACAGACAGAGGTCAGTGCGAGAGAACAGATAACATGAGAACATAAAATAGCAGTTACATAAAACGAAAGAGCAGTGGGGTGCATGAATTGGTACATCATGCGCGCTTTCGACGGGGAGGCATGCGCAGACGACGTAAGACAACAGATGTTGACGCCAACGTCATCGCCGCGGTGACCTTGGTTCATCTCCACCGCCCGCGTTGTTCCCCGAGAGGCGTCGCCGCCGCCGCCGCCGGTTTATGTTTAGCCGAAACACCCGCTCCTTCTGTTTTAACGCCGCCGCACGTGGCTCTCACGCGGTACTCTGGCGGTTTTCTGTAAATATTGACAAGAGGCAGCAGAGGCTCGGCTTAGATCTAATAATGGCCGGGGCGCAGATGGAAATGAGCCTATTGTCTCTTCCTGCAGCCGGCGGCGCGAGGCTACAGTCACACCATTATCTCGGCTCCGGGCTCCCTGAGGCGGGGCCAGGGCCGGCCTCGCTCTTCTCTGTGTACCCAGGCGTCACGGCGTTGATCTGTGCCAATTCTGTCGCCTCACCCCCGTCCCCTCCTCCCCACAACACCCCCCCCCCCCCCCCCCCCTCCCACTCCCCGCCGTTGATGGGTGTCCTGGTTGTACTGGGAAAGCCCTTGCTTGCTCGCTACGGTTTTAATTTTCCCGGGTTACGGCGGCGACGGAGGTGATTGATGGCGCGTCTCACAAGAGAAGGCGTAGAGATAGAAATCCACATTATCCGTCTGCGCGAGAGCTGACAGCCCTTCCAAGAGCCTGTTATCAATCACACTGAAACATCATAAAATCCTCTTCAAGTCATCCTGTAAAACCCTCACAAGCCATAAGAGGTTAAGGGAGCCGAGAGGAGGAGGGGGAAGTAAAAAGTCATTGGGCAAACAGGGGGGGAAAAGGATTCTTTTTCAGAGTAAACACCTGTAACGCTTGCTATTCCTCACTGGATTATACTGCCTCGTGAGCAGCGGAGTGTGGGTTTGTTACAAAGAGGACTGATGAAAGCTATCTTTATCCACATGTGTGCTACTGAGACAACACAGGAGCACACATGCCTTCATTACAATCACATTCATTTAACACGACACACAACGTGATGGGCGTCTGTCACAAACAAGAACAACTTTGCTCTGTTGTAATGTCCATCTTTTACCTAAATCATCCTTCTTTATTCGTCTCAGTCTTTTCGCTTTATTTAGCTATTTATCTCCCAGGGACGACTCAAAGACAACAGCTGGGTGGAGGGTTTTGCGGCGGTATGTATCATCTTTAATGGAGCCGGGGACAGCTAGAGGACAGAGATGGATCCTGATGGCTTTTTGGGAACCCAAACATACGTGTGACAAAGACGGAGGTGTGACGGGCAAACGGCGCGACGACAGTGACCGCTCGACGGACATGAATGTGGCCTGGGGAGCTCGTAGAACAATGTTTAACCGTGTCAACGAAACAACGTTTTCACTTTCTCGCTGTTCTTACGGCCCATTACCGTACCACCGTACCGCCCAACTATACAACCTAAATAATCCACACTTATTTAGAGATAACTTTTCCTACCGCGCCAACCAGATTTTGTCTTTTACTTTCTGATGCCTACAGATCATTCCCTGTAAAAATGTCAGACATCTCTTGCTCCATATTTGTGGTTATACCAACATGAAAAATTAGGGAATTATTTTTGCAATATTAGGGCAAGTTTAACAGGCAGAACAAGATGGCCGCAGCTCACAATTTCTGTGTTCACAGAGTGTGCGTGTGTGTGTACATGTTATGTGTGCGTGTGTGTGTTCACAGTGTGTGTGTGAGTTCACAGTGTCTTTGTGTATATGTGTGTGTATGTGCGTGTGTTCACAGTGTGTGTGGGGGTTCACAGTGTCTTTGTGTATATGTGTGTGTGTGTGTTTGCGTGTGTGTTTGTGTGTGTGTGTGTGTCACATCCTTAAGCCCTGTGACTACTCCGATCATTAGGGTCAGCTACACAACTTTGCGTATGTGTAAACATAACCCCATGAGCTGTGCGGCTAGCTGCTAGCTCGCGGTACCCTGTTGCCGAGCGACCGGTACCTGAGCAAGGTAGCCCCCACGGAGCCTCTCCAGAAAGAGAGCACCCCCCCCCCCCCCCCCCCCCTCCTCCCGTGACTCATCCTCAGTCTCCGTCAGGCCTGGTCGATCCGCTGCCCAGGGGCATTGTGGGAGCCCGAGAGGAACCAACTAGACTGCGGGGTTGCGTCACGTTGCAAAAAGCTTTGCCAAAAGGATCTGCACCCCCTGGGGTGAGTCCGGGCCCCCCTGAGTTCCGGCGTTTTCAACGGTTAGTGAAGGACAACCCAGATAAAGGTGCACCGCCGTTTCTGTGTGATTTTCTTTTTCTTTTAATGCAAAGCACAGCGGGCCCCTAGTGGCGAGCCGCAGGCTGGTGGGGGCCCCGGCGCCGGTGCCACCGCCCCGAGGACTGGCTCTGCTCTGCTCGTAAATCCAGGGAGAAAACGCTGAGCGGATGTGGCTGAGGGCCAGGATCTGGGATCTGCAGTTTAAATTCACCTGCGCTGCTCAGATGCCTTCGCGGAAGGAGTGGGGTTGTGCTGATTAATGCTGAGGGAGTGTGTGTGTGTGTGTGTGTGTGTATGCTAGTGTGTTTGTGTGTGAGTGTGTAAGTATGTGTATGTGTTTGTTTGTGCGTGCCGGCACTTGTGTGTTTGCATGTGTGTGTGTGTGTGTGTGTGTGTTTGTGTGCAGGCACTTGTGTGCATGTGTCTGTGTGTGTGTGTGTGTGTGTGTCTCTGTGTGCGTGTTCGTGTGTATGTGTATGTCTGCGTATGCGTATGTATATGTATGCGTACGTTTGCGTGCATACGTGTGTGTGTTTACGTGCGCTTTGTTGTTGATGTACTGCTTGTTAGCATGCTGACGTGTGGGGGCGGCAAAAAAATAAATTAAAAATATCTTAAACTTGTGATCTCGGAGCTAACTAGACGGTGACGCTTGGCGGCTCCAACCAAGGGAAGGAAGTCATCGCTTCACCCGGAAAGCCCTGCGCAACACATCCATTATTTGGATGACTCACAGCAGATGGGAAGGAGGGGGGGGGGGTGGGTTCTTATTCTTTGCTCTTTTTTCACAGTGGAAATGTGACCCAGATCCAATTTGGTCATCAATTCCTCTCCCCCCATTTAGGCAGTGTGTGTGTGTGTGTATGTGTGCGCTATGTGTGCATTATTCCCAGCAGAATCGTATGGAAGGGGGTGTGTGCGATGTTTCCGCCGGAGCCTCTCTCATTAACAGAGGCTGACACCGACGCTCACCTCAGATCCGTCAAGGTGTGAGGCAGTGCTCACGACGACAGACGCGACGTCGGATGTACGCCGAGACCTTGCCGACACGGGCAATTACACAAACACATTACAATGAAGGTATACCTATATATATATGTGGCTAGGAATACAACTTTTTTTTCTGTTACACTTGAATGTGGTTGAGATGTTGAAACGGCCACGTCGACTGTCAGATGCGACAAACTTTATGTGGGTTTTAACTCAGTTTCAAGGACGTGGGTGAGCTCTTGAAAACGCGTCCACTTTTGTGTTCCTCACTAAGCAACGCACACAATGTTTACCAAATCACGATGCACACAAAGCGCAACAAGCGCATAACACAAACCCTCTCACCCCTCTTACGCACTTGTTGTATGTTTGCACGTCCTCGCACTTACAAATAGTACTTCGCATTGATTAGCATCTTATCCAAGCTATCTTTGTTGTATATGGGGAATGGGTTAACCTTACAATTGTAAGTGCTTGGAACTTGAACATCCTTACTGTACCGACAGCGATGTATTACGGCCTGTCCTTCTTCAGACAAATGTACTGAAGTATTAGGTGGGCTGTAGTAATTTTCCGTTCCGTTATGTAAGTTGCAATACGTTCTGGAATAGTGTTTTTAAATTGCTCCAAAATCATCAAATCACACAAATCGTCAAAAGTAGTGACTTCAAGTGCAGTTAACCACCGCTTATAATGAGTCTCTGGCAAACTCTGCGTTTGTTTGGCCATTTTCCTTCTCCCAGGACCTAAAACGGACCTGTATGCAAGTCGCTTTGGATAAAAGCGTCTGCGAAATGCCCTAAATGTAAATACACACTCTGGAACAGGCAACGATCGCTGCCGACATTTCAGCGGTCGGCCGGTTAAATAACTTCAGTGAAGGACATTTATTTCAAATGCTTAATATTTAAGTGGTAGCATCTGTCGCCCACTGTAGTGTAGCGCTGTCCCTTTAGCTCCCGTTGAAATATAACGACCAGCACCTCGTCTATCTCTCTCCCCGCAGCAGTGGCCCCAGCCGGGGCCCGCAGCTTTAAGGGCCTATGTGGGACAAAACATTTATTCATCTCCTTTGAGTGTCTTGCTCCCTCCGCCCCGCACCCCACAGGCACCCCACTGTCGTCGTCCCTCCCCCCCCCCCCCCCCCCCCTCCAAACCGGCACTCCACCGCTAATGAAGATAACTTTGAGCCTGGGCTGCACAGCATCCCTCTGAAAAGAGTGAGAGCCAGGGCGAGCGGGCAAGACAGAGAGACAGAGGGAGAGAGACAGAGGGAGAGAGGGAGAGTGAAATAAAGAGTGAGAAAAAGAGAGGGTCGGGCCAAGATGGAGAACATCCCAGATTGAGAGAGACAGATATAAGGGACAAAGGGCGTGCAGCGGTGTGTTTGTGTGTGTGCGCATGTGTGTGTGTGTGTGTCTGCATGTGCGTGTGGGGGTACGTGCCGAGGCAGGGGGGTATGTCGTTGCGCGCGCAAAACGCTGGGATAGTATGAATGAGTCCCGGAGCCGTGACCTTGGCTCTGCCATTGTTGCAGCGCTCTCTCCGCCGTGGCCTCCCAGGCCTGCGTTCCCACGTGCATTAAAGCACTCCGCAAAACCGTGCTTACCTTCCCGGGCCACTCCCAGGCCGCGCCTGGGAACCAGCCGCCCTCCCCCGCTTGCGGCCGCTCCTAATTTCTCTCTCGCCCTCCGTCTCTCCGTCTCTCCCACCCTGCCTCTCTTTCTCTCCCTGTATTTTCCTCTCTCCTTTTAATCGGTAAATCCATCTCTCCCTCTCTCTCTTTAGCATCTCTCTCACTGACACTCTCTCGATCTAACGCCCTCCTCTCTCTTTATCCCCCTTTCCCTCCATCTCTCTTCTTTATCTCTCTCAATCTCTCCCTCCCCCCTCCCTTTTTATATCTGCCTATCTCTCTTTAGTATCTCTCTCACTCTCACTCTCTCCATCTCCCTCCCCCCTCTCTCTTTATCCCCCTCTTTCTCTCTTTTCTATCTCTCTCATTCTCTCCATCTCCCTCCCCCCTCTCTCATTATCTCCCTCTTTCTCTCTTTTGTATCTCTCTCACTCTCTCCATCTCCCTCCCCCCTCTCTCTTTATCCCCCTCTTTCTCTCTTTAGATACCTCTCTCACTCTCCCTCCGCCCTCTCTCTTTAACTCCCTCTGTCTCTCTTTAATATCGCTATCACTTTTTTCAATCTCCCTCCCCCCTCTCTCTTTATCTCCCCCTCTCTCTCTTTAGTATCTCCCTCCATCTGTTCCCCTCCCTCCATCTCTGCCTCTCCCTCCCTCCCCTCCCCTCCCCTCTCTATCGCTCCCTCCACACACAGTGAATACCTGCTCTGCTCTCATTACAATACCCTGCTTTTCAGAAATAGTGTCAGCCGCAATTTTCTCCTCCTAATTATTTCCTTGCTCCTCAGAGGCTCAGGTTCAGGACTGGAGCCAGCCCGGGGAGGAGGGGGGGGGGGGGCAGGGGGAGGGAGGGGGAGGAGGGGGGAGGTGGAGGGGGGGAGGAGGGGGAGGAGGAGGGGGCTACTACACTACGCCGTCTGAGGGAGAAGGAGGGGGGCATGCCGTGGGCAGTATCTGGCAGGATAGCGTGTGGGCAGTGTGTCAGGGCAGGATCTGAGGGCAGGAGGGCGGTGTGTTGTTTAGGGGAGGGGGGATAGAGGTATCAATGTCAAAGGACCTCCTCCCTCCCCTCTCTCTCTCTCTCTCTCTCCCCCTCTCTCTCTCTCTAGAATCAAGTCTAGGCTGTCATGTTCTCTTTCTCTGTTTATCTCTCTCTCTCCCTCCCTCCCTCCCTCCCTCCTCTCTCTCTCTCTAGAATCAAGTCTAGGCTTTCATGTTCTCTCTCTCTGTCTCTGTTTATCTCTCTCTCTCCCTGTTACTCGCTCTCTCTCTCACTGTCTCACTCGCTCTCTGCCTCTCTATCTCTCTTTATCTCTCTCTCCCTCCTGATGGAGACAGTTTCCAGTTGTTCAAAGCTGTAACGTAAACAATACAAGAGACGGAGAGTGACTCATATCAAACACTGCAAACATCATTCAGAAACCCCCGCCCCCGTCCACCACCCCCCCGTCCTCACCTCCCCTACGTTTTACGGTATCCATGGCAACAACGTTTCCCTCTGCCTCTTATCTGCATATCTCATCTCGTCTGTGCGAGTGTCTCTCTGTGGCGTCCGAGTCGGAACCTTAGACGGACACCGCAGAGAGAGATAACGTGCTGATGAAATATGCCCCACCTCCACCGCACCGCCAACTCCACCCCTAACCCAACCCCCCCCCCCCCCCCGCGCGTCTGTGATTTACGACGCCATCTTCTCCCTCCACTCATTCCCGCGCTGAAGGAGATAATGACACGGATTAGTTCCTAATCAAGTGCCGATCGGAGATGGCGGTCTCCCCACCAAATGTCAGATAGATGTGGTCCCCCAATTGTGAGTTAGCTCCCAGCGGCACTGGGGGGCTTCTGTTTGCTAATCACCGCCTCGCACTGCGTCGACGCGCGCTCAACTGTGCTAAAGTTATCGTAACGCCGTTATTAATCTGCTCGGCGTAATGCAGAAGGAGCAGGAGAAGTGGCCCCGCCATGAGAAAGGGGGGGGGAAGGTGTACAGTCAGTCACACAGAGAGGCGGTTCGCCAAAGTGACGGAGAAAATACACCCGCAAGCGTACATGTTTCACAAACTCCCCTGACACTCCTTTGGAGGCTGGAACAGGAATAAATGACACACATCACAGGTCTTAAGCATGTGACACACGCACACACACACACACACACACACACACACACACACACACACACACACACTGCGAGGGGCGGCCATCTTGTGTAAGTCCTCAGGGTAGCACACTGATAACAAGGCATCACTTCTAAAGGTACAAGTTGTTCTAATAATAGTGATAGTGGTGATAGAGCCTTTTATAGATGTTCTGTAGGAAGGTGAGACAGGTACGCTGATGCCGTATTTCGCTGCTTGGTGAGGGTGCTGTAACTTGCCAGCGGAGCCGGTCATCCATCTTGTTTTAGCCATTTACTCCTGTAGGGGTCAGGGGGAGGGGGGGGAGGGATGAGGGGGCGGAGCCTGTCCCAGCTGCCAATGAGTGCAACACAAGTAGACTCCCCCCCTTGAATGGGACACCAGTTGAGTGCAGTTGGCCAGAGAATTAGTGGGAGGTTTAATCTTCTCAAGTAGCCTACGTTTTATATTATGGGTGCATGATATAACAACCAAACCAGCCGAGTTGTTGATATGGACAATAACATCACCTCCAGCAATGTGTTTTTCCCTGTGTTTACCATTGCTGTCCATCTACTAACCATACTTTCGACTGAGTGTATCTAAATAATAATTTGTTCTCAAATTACACGTATCCATGGTAAAATTATTCAAAACAAACTCTGAATCGATTGCATCTCGTTGATATTTGTGTTACGCTTTTTTTGCCTTTGCTCAGAGATGACCCTGCAATTTGTGTTAGCGGTATTGGCGTGAGCATATTGTTACCCGGGCTAACCTTATTTCAACGTTGTATTCCAGAGTGCTATTGATCTGTAAACATGCTGAGAACAAAGCATTCGGAAGACACGCCAGTAGTGGCGTTAATAAGCTTCTGTTTATATTATATCATAACCAAAGGTTTCCTTGAGGAAATATTGGAGAACTAAAAAATCAGAATTCTCTTTCAGAGATCTCTCATTGTTTATCTTGGGTTGAATGTCACCGTCTCACCCCCTGAAATAGAAATTGACAAAAAGATAATCTAAACCTATGTGCACCTTTTTATACAGATCTTCTATATTTCCTATATCAAATCAAGAATTCACAAAACATACTCGCAGCAAGGACCCGCGTTCTCCGTAGAGCATGTTCAATCCAACAGGCACCCCAGCTTGTTCCCGGGCCTGACCCCCGGTCACCCCTCTGCAGCAGGTTTAAACCAGCCCGGCCACCGCTGAATGACCCCCGCACCGCGCCGACAGACGGGAGACAGCTGCGGACGGGCCGGTGCCAGACCCCGGCAGCGCTGACCTGCTGGGGACAAGATGGACAAGATGGCCGCCGCCTCCCCTCTGAAGCACCCCCCCCCCCTCCCCTGACAGCCAGCCAGCCCTGTTTTAACTGTGCCGGGAGTGATATTGCAGCAAGGCTGCCGCGTCTCTGCGGAGCCACACTGCTGGGGAGACGACCAGCGGCAGACGGTCTGTGCATTCCTCCCGCGACCCCTGACCCCGACGACCGCCGCCCGGTTCATCTTGCGGACCGGCGGAGAGGCACTGCTGGCCGGTCATAACGCAGCCCGCTGTGGGGTTAACCACTCCGGGAAGGTCTTGTAAACACATTGTGTTAAGGGGATGATCACCCCCCCCTCCCCCCCCCCCCCAACAACCGAAACGACACACACACACACACACACACACACACACACACACACACACACACACACACACACACACACACACACACACACACACACACACACACACACACACACACACACACACACACACACCCGACCCAGAGAGACACTAACCGAGCCTCTTGGCTTCCTCTGCCATCTTCGATATCTCACAGACTTTTCACCTCTTGACTCCCCACACAGACTCTTATTTCAACCAAGCACTCTGTCCCTGGGACTATTATCGCCTCTCCTCCGAGGTTGGATTACCTTTGGCACCTCTCCGTTAATGGCTGCTCCGGCGTGAGGCTAGGGGAGGGGGGGGGGGGTCTGAGGACAGCCGTCGTTTGATCCTTCATCAAAACCAATTCTAGCGGTATTGGCAGTGTGTGTGTGTGCGTGTGTGTGTGATGTTTTGGGCTATGCCGTGCTTTTGTGTTGAGTGTCCATGCGTGTGTTGATGTCTTTGTTTGAAGCGATAACGAGATCGGTCAATTAAAATGGAGTCCAGTAAAGTCCCCCAGTAAAGTCTAGTTTACCTGTCAAATCATTCAATACCATGTAGTTTATTGACATCTCCTTAATATATATTTATATATTTATTATATATATTTTTTTTTTTCAACTGAGCAACTTCCCATCTGCAGATCTAAGTCACAGTTGAAAACGTTATCTACGGGAGCAACACAACATGCTGTCGCCATGGATCCCAGCTTACCCCCACCCCACTGTCAGCTACCAAGGTTTCAAAGACAGGGCGCCACGCATCGGTGACGTGCACCTTCCAGAGTCAAATGTGGATCGCTGCATCCCACAATGCAATGTGTTGTGTTGTCGACATTGATGCATCCTTCTAGCTTGTGGGATGTTAGCTCAGCCAGTGACCTCATATGTTTACTCCACGCCTCTCGTTTTCCCCCCATAGTCAGCACTAATCACAAGAAGATTGGATCCGAGTCAAACCAAACGACACACATGTTAATCCCGGCATCATTAAACGCCCGTAGAAATTGCCCACGTTGAAATATTCGCCTAATGGACGATACGGATGCATCCAGAGAAAACTCCATTAGACACACACTACAAAAGCCCCCTAAAGTAGATGATATGTATTTTAGTATTTTTCTTACTTCAAACTACAGTAGCAAAAACAAAGACAAAAACAACTTTATTCATGGTGTGAAAGCGCTTCGCTCTACCACACCGACCGGGCTAGAGGTGTGAGATTGAACACGGGAGCTTTATTCACACGGTGCCCTAGGACACAACGACAGACCGGCCCCAACGCAGACAAATGGGACTTAATTAACCCAGACCGGGGACAGCAGGCTACGGAGGCTGTGGCTGGGAACAAACACAGGGCCACGGCTTCAGAGCCTTGGATCTGCAGGCCAGACTCTGGAGCGTGCACGTCCGTAATTACGAGGACGAGGACAAGATGGAGGCGGTGAATGAGAAGGCCCCACTGCGGTGTGGGTTTAAATGCATGAACAGCTGTGGCCATTGTACACGATCCCTGGGGTTTGGACGTGGCGGGAGCTCCTTCCGCCAAATCACCTCGAGGGATAATAGGAGAACGGAACGCAGGGGAGATTTGTTATTTATGGAGGATTCTTCATGAAAAGGTGTTGACGTTATGTAACGACATGAACAGTGGGCATATTAAAACATTCATATTGTTGCTTTGAATTCATCGAAAATGAATTGGGAAGATCCTATTGTTGAAAATGTTAAATTATATACTGATATATATATATATTAAATGTTGACAATTATCAGTTTATATATATGTATGTATGCACACAAATATATAAACCGATCTTTTTCAACAATACGAGTCTTCCAATTCATTTTGATGATTTCATACTAACTCTTTTTATGCACAAATTGTTTCAATGGCCCATTTTATGATGCTAAGTGAGACATTTTCGGTAGGGCTAGAGCCCCCAAATTGATAATTGTATGTGTCCATGAGGCCTTCTTTCATATAAAAGAGACCCCAGGTCTCCAGCTCGCTCCCTAGTGTCTTTGAACACTAGCTATCCCGCTAATCACATAACCTTGTGTGGAGCTAGATCATCCAAATTAATAATTTTAGTAGCCCTTAATGATTCATGTTGAAAAGGCCCAGATGTCTCTGTCTCACTCTCATGTCCTGCTGTGCCCCAGTATACCCTCACATGCTTGATTACAGGTTTAAGGAAAAAACTTTGAATTGCTGCTGATTACTGCCATTTTACATTTCTTCATTATCATGAAAAGGAAAAATGTGTAAAATACGACCTCATTTGAATCTACAAATACAATTAACTCCCATCATCAAACATAATATCTTAACTTTAAATTACTGCAAGTATATGTCAATCCACATGCCTTTCATTCAAAATGTGCAACAAATTATTTTCTTTAAATTGAACGTGTTGTGTGTGTTGTTGCTGTCAATGTCTGAGATGATTTTAACACATTTTATCTAATTTTCTCTGTATATTTACATGTGCTCTAAAAATAAAATGTTCCATCTGAAGTGACACACATCAAGGCAAACAAACACTTGCTTGCAAACACCACCAACAGTTAAATGGTAGAGTAAACTCATGCATGGAAAGAAAAAAAATCCCGATATGCACTCTCTGTGAAATAGTGGCAACGGTGTATTTGTATTTGCAATCAACCTAACCTTAATACGTCAAGGTGATCGATTGGCTTTGGTTCCAAGTAGCACCTACATCAGATGCCATGACTATACCAGAGAGAGAGAGAGAGAGAGAGAGAGAGAGAGAGAGAGAGAGAGAGAGAGAGAGAGAGAGAGAGAGAGAGAGAGAGAGAGACAGAGAGACAGAGAGACAGAGAGAGACAGAGAGACAGAGAGAGACAGACAGACAGACAGACAGACAGACAGACAGACAGACAGACAGACAGACAGACAGACAGACAGACAGACAGACAGACAGACAGACAGACAGACAGACAGAGACAGAGAAAGAGAGAGGGAGAGAGGAAGAAGAAGAGGGGGATGGGGTGATAGAAAGCGAGAGTGAAAGAGAGGGACGGCAAGATAGAGGGAGAGAGAGCGAGAGGGAGAATTGGTCCAGCTTCAATCACAGTAGGACTCGTTCCACTACTAATGTTCCCTGCAGAATCGAATAACCAGCCCAGAGAGGACCATCATTGGCAGAAGTGTCCCGTCCACTGGGCTCATCTCCAAAGAGCGGTAATACACCAGAGCCCCCCTGTGTCACTGGAGATCCCACCCCTGACCCCGTCTCCCCCCACACAGGGAGGGGGTAGACCGCCCACGTAGATCCACCAGACAGCCCCCCACCACCACCACCACCACCACCACCATCACACTACTGAACAAAGAGTGATATGTGAGAGTGAGTGAGTTAGGGAGTGAGCAATTTTGTTTTGGGTGCAGTGGTTAGCCGTGACTGAGAGAGACTGAAAATGAGGACAAACTGAAATCACTGTTTGTGATAGCAACACACACTACTGTATTAATTAACATGAGGTGCAGAGGGCAAACCATTTAATCAAATATAAAACTTAGCCAGGCAGAGCACAATGGAAAGCAAAGGGATACTTATTGCTTAAAGCCCACACTTGAAGGCAAAATCTAACTTTATCTGGATTTTGGGGCATGCATAGATTAATTGTTCTTTATGCCATTATAGATTACCTGGGGAGTATGCCAGCAGGAGGGATTACTAATTAATTTGCGGATAATCTTAAAGTCGGTTCATTATTTTGTCATTGTTACTAAGGTTATAATTTTTTTCTAATTAACCATGATTGCTAATATTCAGAACAAGCATCATGAAAGGTCCTCGCATAATGAAAAGGGTGTTAAACTGAACATCACATTAAAACGAAAGATGATGATAAATGTTGAAATGTTGGTAAATGGGTCTATCTATTCAGAAAGCAAATTAAAGCAGTGACAAATTCACTTTTTATGATATGGAATTATGGGAAAATGTTTTGTAATGATAATTCACACAAAATGTATTCAAATTAAGAGATGTTATATTTCGAAAGAGAAAACACGCTGTAAATAAAAAGAATAGCAACATGCTATTGTGGCCAATTAGCCTTCAATTCAAGTTTATTTGTATAGCCCTAAATCTCCATTACAGTCTCAAAGGGCTCACAGGCCAAATACTTATGACACAGCCTTACGTATCTCAAGGTAAACAAACCGAGCCAAAATGGCTGACAAGGGCTAGCTTACCAGTGAGG
Organism: Gadus macrocephalus; assembly: GCF_031168955.1. NCBI lineage: Eukaryota > Metazoa > Chordata > Actinopteri > Gadiformes > Gadidae > Gadus > Gadus macrocephalus. The sequence goes on along the minus strand of NC_082396.1, from coordinate 4,455,403 downwards.
AATCCTCAATGGTAAAACAACTCTTCTAGCCGACTTTAAAAGTGTGCCATCTATTAGTGTAGCCTTTTCTCAGCGCGGGGAAGATTAAGAGCCCACCGTCGCAGTACTATAATGCATTATTTCTGCTCCACGTCCGTCTGTAGGTCACAAATCACAGGCCCTGTGGTAAAGGACGAAAAACTAGCAGTGTGTCCCTTTGAAGACAAGCACCGACCATAGACCAACCACAATGCCACCTTACGGCCCTGATTATAGCAGTCAAGATAAAGAATGTGTTTTCGGAGGATTACCGAACGCTCCGACGCTGTGTTTAATGCGTCCCACTTGCCCTTGAGTTCTGTTTAGTAAACACGATGCTGGACCGTCTCACTAGACTCACAGACGGCCCAATGATTTTCAGCTTGACTCTATGCCCTTCATAAATGCTTTTTGCTGTGATTTGATCCCCAGACTCAATTGCAGTAAAAAAAAAAAAAAGTCGCTGGAGTCGTAGGCAAAGCTCTCTGCATTCATTCTCCGCAAGCCCAGTAAAACCTGTAATCAGAGCCAGCAATCAAACAGCAGCCTCTATGGCTAACAAATAAATAAAAATAGACTGTGTGGTCGCCTTTATTCAACTTCATGGCCATGGTCTCTCTCCGTGATGCAATGTTTCTTGCTGTGGAATCATGGATTAACCCAAAAAAAGAGAAGAAATGGGGCTTTTATAATTATACGGTGATAATTCCAGGCTTCTGGTCCTTTTAATTAAGTGGATAATTTCCCTCTAGGGAGGAACCGCTTTTACATACTTACCGGCCATTCCCAAAGAAGTCTGTTTCTAAGATCTTACAGTGAAAAAAGTAAAATCTTTGCTCTTACAAATCTATTATTTCGGTTATTAAGGGAATAAAAACCGGCTGAAGATGAGGCCAACGGTGGAAGAAAGGGAAAAAGAGTCTGAGACTCTATTCACATGAAGAAAATAATAACTCGGTTCTGGAAACCGTCCAACACTCTCAGTAAAGTATATTTTCTCTTTTTCACAGTGGAAAAAAATAATTGAATTAATCGTGATTAAAGGATTGTATGTATAGGATTTGAATGGAGGGAGATGTTAGTCATATTCAATCAAATGTCATTCCTTGCGCTTATTGAGTCCCCAGTGAAGACTAGCATGAAGAAGGGAAGGTTGCAGGGTCCAACTTAACTGCCAGTGTAGGTGACCATGAATCACTATACACACACCATATATTATGTACTATATATACACTGTATAGTTGGAGTCAGTGGTCAGTCAGGGACTCACCTTGTCCAGGGGAGAGACCCTTTCTAATTCCCGCAGAGCTGAATAATAGCCTGCAGATTGACAGCTCTGTGGTGGATGGTTGTTCTGAGGCTGGCCTGCTGCCAACACAAATGCAATCCCAGTGCATTTATCAAGCACACAGGGAATATAATGATTTGGCAAAACAAGATATCCACCCTGCCAGATGCATTGTGCTAATGGGATGAGTAAGTATAAGCATCATTTTGGAAGCCTTCCTTACCGTGCGCAAGATATCAGTGGGTGGTTGTGGTTCTTCTACTTCTTGTGTATCAAGATGGAGGCAGACATTCTAATATATGTATACTTTTGCATCCAAAAAGTGTTCCTCAGTGATAAAGCTGGCCAAACAAACCAATAATAAATACTTTGGAGAGATCATGAAAGCCACTCCGATAAGTTGTATGTCTGTTAAAAAGGTTATTCATCCCCGCTCAGTTGTAAGTCTTCCTCAGTCGATAATCATAATACAAATTAAAAGAAAGTATTGACCTTCTAGAAATAAGGTGCCGCTTATTATGTGAAGATCACTTTGAGGTTTTAGGATACATCAGAACATTTCCAAACGTGAAATTACGTGTGCTGTTTGTGTGTGTACGTGTTTGTGCCGTGTGTGTGTGTGTGTGGGCAGTGTATTTGTGTACCGTGTGTGTGTATGTGTCAATTTGGCAGCGTGGCAGTTGTGAGTGATAACCAACAAATCCACAGTGACGTGCTGTTTTGATTCTTTGCCTGCAGCAGGTAGCAAGTTGCATGTCTTAAGGAAAGGAAGGAAGTATTAAATCCACTTAAGGCATAATTGATTATGTCATTAATGAGGAGATTAAGAAATAATCAAGACTTGATTATTTTGCTTGTCACCAAGGCCTCGACATCCTCAATAAGTGAGGGAGGCAAGCAGTCAGAGTGCATTTCTTTGTCTCAGCTAATCTATGCCCGCTGTCTTGTATCCAAATTGCAGCCGATAGTTTCTACAACAGAGCGTTTCTCCATCTCCAGAGACTCCGCCGTCTCCGACCTACGTGCACTCGATTGTGATTCTGAACAACAATTCTGTCACCATGTTGCTGCATCAGGAACTGCCATTGTAGGCCACACAACAGTTCAGGGAAAAAACTTGACAATGGAATACTTTTCTTTGGTCTTTTCTATCCAGAGATAATTAGTGGTAAGAGTGAAGAGTCCTCACAAGATGACACCCAGGTCCAGCCCTGGGACATCTGACGTGACGCACCTTCACGTTCCCTATTGGGACACACTTTAACACTGTTGTTTAGTTTAACCATCAAAACCGTGGGTTTTTCACCATTTCATTTTGAAGCACAGATCAAAGTCGATTTTTCCGGTTGCGCAGAATGTCTGTGTTTTTTTTTGGGCTTCCTCTTTGGAGATAATCCCATGTAAACTCTCGGTCTGGACAAAGTGTATGAAGATGGCCCCCGGGCCCCAAGCACTGGCGATGTTGATTCACTCAATACAGAGTTGTTGGCAGGCTCAGAGCCGCAAGGCACAGAGACTTGGCGTTGGGTTCGATAAACACAGATCATTGTGGATATGCCAGTTCAGCTCAGAGACAATGAGGCACGGACCAGAGGTTGACTGGCATCACCAACGTGGAAATATGCTTCCTGCGGTGTCACTACGCGTAATATCGGAAAGTTCATTTCCCACGGCACTGTTTTGTCGGGGAACACAAAGGACTTGGAAGCGTTCCATTATTTTAGTGTCAGACATGTTTTTCGGCTACACCCATTATAAGACCAAACACAAAAACAACAAACGGGGCCGGGACTGATTCATAATCACACGATGACAGATTGCTCATTCATCTAGTGTGTTAAAACCGGTATCCCTTTCCCGCAGATAGGGTCTGCTGGAAGACGACATCAGCGCCCAAATCCTCCACCTCCAACGCAGTGAAAGCTGGTTATTATTATAACATAACAACACTAAGGAGGACAACAGCTCCACGACGGCCATTATCGGCTCGTACCTACATTAGCCGCACGTATCTGGGATCAAATGCTGCTGACTCACCGACGGGGCACTCTCACAAAGCGACACAAATAAACACATTAATAAATAAATACCCAAATCACCAGACGAGTGATTACCCTGCATTCTGATCACCCTTCCCCCCCCTGACTCCACTGCCTCGTCCTTACGAGTCTGTGATGTGCGCAGCACTGTACCGTATCATACGATACACCCTATCTCAGGCTCCCATCGTCATCCATTCCTGGAGCGTACGGGAAGTCATCGAGCAGCAGAGGCCTTTTCCCCAAACCCCGCTCAATTCCTCAGACGGAGGCCGCTGAACGATGCGGTTACTTTTGGAAAGTGGATGCAATGTTCTTTGGAGATCCCCCTGTATCGCTGGGGTGAAAAAACACTAAACTCTGTAGACGGAAAAATACTAATAACGTTCTGGTGGAGTGACTCATCCAGTTCACAAAGGAAGACGATCACCTTGTGGCGCTGGTTCACACGCCTTACTTGTTTTTACCTGTTTGTATGGTGCCGTAAGCTCTCCCTCTCTCTCTATCTCATCATCCGTCTCCTCTCTCTCCCTCTCTCCCCCCCTCTCTCTCTCTCTCTCTCGACAGAGCTTGTTAGCCCTCCATTCCCTGCTGCCTCCTTTGACAGAAGAATCGGCAGCAGAGTGTCTGTCAGTGTTTTGTGTGTGTGTGTGTGTGCCAAGCACTGTATTTCATGTGTGAACAACCGTGTAGTAAAACTATGGTAGTATAAGCATTTTTCCGTTCCTTTGTTGTTGGGCATGAATATGTATGGGTATTTGTTCAAATTATTTTTGCAACTTCCATTGTTAAGTAAATTTACATTTAGGACATTAAGCTGACGCTTTTATCCAAAGTGACTTACAACCATTCTACCACACATTCACACATTCGTTCACGTTTAGTACTCGCCATGCGTCGAGTAAACAAATGTGTTTTTAGGCTTGAGGACGATTTTTTGTTGAAAGACAGGAGCTTTGCATTCTCACCATGAGAAACATACAATAAACAACCCATTAACATTTGCATACGCACAGCGACTGTTGCAATGACTAAAAATCAATCACACACAAAAACAAACGACACTTGGCACTCAGTCCCTTGCATAAATCAGGGACCGCAGTCCATGGTTGCTTTTGCTCCGTGCCAAACATTCCCAGCCAGTCCCCCATAATAACACTACCCTATTGGACCAATAGCCAGGGAAGCTAAGTGGCGGTATGGGTATCTCCAGCCCTGAGGAGCTGGGCCCGGGGAAAACATCCAGGTCTATGCGGTTTAAATATCCCTCGTTCTTCCAGGGAACCAATCTCTCCCCCCCTGCCAAGCCTCTCATTCATTGCATCACCATGCGTCTCTGCACCGGCTACGCTGGTGGATCTGTTGTGTGGCTGACGCGGAGGAGGGGGGGGGGGATGGGGACAATAATAAAACAACCCCGTCAGAGATGAGGATGAGGCAACGCGATGGTCAAAAAAAGAAGAGGGAGAAAAATAGCATTGGTCATTGCGTCTTTTAGCTCAAATGCCATGTTTTTGTATTTCCCTCCCTAATAATCAATCCTGAACCAAATGCCATAGACCATGCCGCCCATATACGCAAAGGTCATTCATTCATCTTTTGCCTAAGCTAATATTTGAAGTGCGCATTGCCGGTGGAACTCACAGGTGGAAATCTTTTATGAGCCATATTCAAACCGTACTTTAAGGCGACAGACGTCAATAAAAAGATAAAGATCTGACAAATGCCGCGCATAAACAAATCCAACGGCCCTCTTATCCCGGAGATCTCACGCTACTTTAATTCAGTTGCTTGTTAACTCAAGGCGAAGGGGATAACGAAAAGCCGTACACAAATGTAAACAGGCGGCTAAACGACGCCACATTCCCGCCGGAAATCAAGAGACAACATGGCGAGAGAGTCTGAAACACGTCTTCCGTTAAATGTCTGGCACTCCTTTACTGTTAAAACAGCTGCTGCTTCATCTCGCCACGGCACTCAATCGGATAACGCGGCCGCCTCTGTCTCTCGCCATTCAGAATTCCCATTACATCGCCTTGACGACGGCGGCGCTAGGTATGGGAACGAGGCAGGGTCCTCCTGGGTACGCCGCCATCGGGGGCCGACGGCGGCTCGCCGGAGCCCCAGCCGAGTGAAAATAATAGGAAGAGAGGAGGGGGGGGGGAGGTGAATGGTGTGGGGGGGGGGATGATCAAAATCCAAGGAAGGATCCTCTGTCGTCTGCACTAAACAGTACAGTCAGTCGGATCCCTGTTGCTATGGTTGCAGGCAGAGGGAGCAGTCAGGCGGGCCCTAAAGCCTCTTCATTGATCACTTGGTCGTACTTTCATCATAACAGGTGGGGTGGGGGTGGAGGTGGGGTAGGTGGGGAAGGGGGGAGGTCTTAATGGGTCGGTGGCCCGGAAAACCAGTCGGAGCAAAAGCCTCCCCGGGAACGCCGTCACCAGCCAAAGCTGTAGAACAATACGACCGCTGGACAACTTCTGGGACTATTTTCAAGATTAGTATTTTTTTTTTTTTTTTTTTTTGCGCTCGCGGTGTGGGATTCACGGGGCATTTTGTTTCTTCAGGAGCGCTTTTGCCCTCGAGCACTTGGCAACGCCAATCACACGCCGTGGAGAGACGGAGCGGATGACAACAAAACGGAGGGAAACCGAAAAAAGAAAAGAAAAAGGATTTGGTAACCTATTTATGAAATCAAAGTAATTTTGTAGTATATTTGTGACAGGACTGGAGGGCAGGCATAATGAACGGGCCCTCGGAATTCATTTAGAACAGATAAAAAACTAGTTTAGTTTAATTAGATTTTCAAAAGGGTGGGGGTGGGGTGTCCCAGTTCTGAAACTTAAGAGCCGGTGTGTGTGAAGTTGAATACCACGGCAGGCGTAGCACAAGGCTTCTCCTCCACGCATGAACAGCGGGGGGGGGGGCTACAACGGCCTGGGGGGAGGTGTATAGGCGTGGGGGATGGGCCTTGTTCTCAAACCCACCTAGAAGGACCTTCTAAGCATGGACAATTTCACCTGTCCGTCACACCACTGGGAAACAATTCAGCCTTGACCTTGTTTGAACCGGACCAAAAATGGGAGTCCCTTTTTTTCTAATACTGACTTTAAAAGAATGCTTGCTGTTTGAGAGCTGACAAAATAACAAAAGCACAAACAAAGGATTGAGCAATCCAAACAACTGATTAACATAATTATCACCCCTCGGCTAATTATGTTGGGAGAACTAAACGGGTAATCTATTTAACAATAAATGTATTAAAATAGTTGTCATTCAAAAAGTGGAAAATACAAACAGATATATATTTGTATATAGAGAGACGGGAGATGTGTCTGGAGATTTGCGATAGGAAACAGAACTAATATCGCATAAAAATACCAGAGCAAACATTCTCGAGGCAGAGTTGTGTTAGTTGATCTTTCGATCTTTTCAGGGTTCTCAGGCTTTAAGCAATGATTATATCATTTCAGAAAATCCATACGTTTTCATCTGCCTGTCCCACTGAGGGCAACGCTGGGGAGAGGCGGGTCGGAGCCGCTGTGAGGCCTACCTGTTGCCTGAAAAGACCCAGTGACTGAAAATCGATGGCAGGCGCACCATCGGCGGCCCACAAAGCAACAGAGGCCATCACATCCAAGACCCGACGCTGAAGAAACTCAAAAGAAACATTAGAAATGAAAATAAACACTTTTGTTCCACCTCCGTTTTTTTTGAGGCAATCTTGAATGAACGAGATTTACCTTAGAACCGGTGGATTTCCACCCGCCTGCCATCTGTATGTCGGGAGGGGGGGGGGGGGGGGGAGACAAGCCAACCATTGTGCGCCTTTCAAACGACGCATGAACACGGGTGTCACTCGATATCCACGATTAATGGTCCGCCCGACCGCGGCAGCAGAGTCGGCAGCTAATGCTTTAATTGGACAGAAACTAAAGAGGTAGTAGGGGCGACCCCTTCCAGTGACCCGAGTCAATGGAGAGCCGCCCGAGGGCAGGACCTCCCGAATGACCCAGGTGTCAGAGGTGGATCAGAGCAGCCCTGCTTACCCAAGCACACCTCAGCGGACTGGGACATTACACGTCACACAGGACCATGTGTCAAAACACGGCCAGCATCTGGCTTGCATTGGTTTTTAAATTAGATTAATATCAGCCTCCAAAGGCAATAGTGAACTAAGGCGAGGAATGAATGTAAAAATGTTTAAAGCTTTGGACTGGGACAAGGAATAACATGTATTCATGTTGTTTCCTTGCAGGGTCAATTGTACAAGTACCTGTTTCAACCAATGGAAACTTCGGTCGATACAGGATTCAAACAATATAATGTAAGGAAATATTTAACATCAAATGTTGTGCATCAGTGTGTTTGTGGGTTTGGTTATGTATTTGTTGGTTTGTCTTGGTTTGTTTGCGCTGCCAAAAATTCCAATAGGCTACACTCTTCCCAGAGTTGCAAAATCATTCATTTCATTTATAGATTACCTGCTTCACCATTAAAGATTACCCTCTTAACCTCAGTCTCCACTTCCTTATTGCCTTGACCATCGATTTTTCCTCTTTCCCATCTGCTCCTCTGCCTTCAAGGTGACCCATAACTAATAAACACTGCTCCGGAAAAAAAGGAAAAGAAAAAACCGCAGGCAAGCACCAATCTCGCACACAAATAAATATATAAGACCGTGCGGTTCACTTTTCAGGTCAATGAAAGCCGCGGTTTATCAAGGACTCACGAAGCTCAGAGAGTTAGGCCTTTCCATTTCTGGGCCAAAGTAATGTTGACGAAAGGTCCATATTTGAGTGTGTCCTGGCCCAACCAGGCTCATTCAATCTGGCCCCCCTAATCATCCTCCTGTATAATTAGCTGACTCATTCATTCCCTCTCTCTGCACCTCAAGCTGGTGCGTGGTGAGCGTTCTGGCGCAGATTAGCTGCTGTGCATCACCCACGTGGGTGCTACACACTGGTGGTGGTTGGTGAGGTCCCCCCTTCACTGTAAAGCGTCTTTGAGTGTCTAGAAAAGCGCTATATAAATTCAATCCATTATTATATTTGCTCTGGTGGCGAACGCAACAGGAGGCTTAATGTCTGTGAGACTGTCATGTCAACGAAGGCCTAGCCCTCCCTTCTGCACGCTGAAACACAGACCCAGGCCATACTGAAGACCGCCCATGTCCGCAGCGAACGCCGTCAACCGTGGTTATTGCGTCGAGCACTGGAAGGCGACAGTACAGCCGCGCTGGAAATAGCTTTCTTGTGTTCTGCTTTGCCGCTCTTTGTTTCCTGTGAGAGGTCACACTGAGACGAAGAGTGAAGTGAAGAGAGAGGGACCATCTGGTTTTTTAAAGAGTTTCTTATCTGGCCAATAGTAGCAGCGTGCCACCTGAGCAAACAAACGGAAGGGCTGCCATTATTGTAAAACTCAAGCACCCACTCTGCAGGAGTGTGTGAGTGTGTTTGCGTCAGTGTGTGTGTCTTTGTGTGTGTGTGTGTGTGTGTGTGTGTGTGTGTGTGTGTGTGTGTGTGTGTGTGTGTGTGTGTGTGTGTGTGTGTGTTTGTGTGTGTATTTGTGTGTGTGTGTGTGTCTGAGACTGTGTGTGTGTCTGTGTGTGTGCTTGTGTTTGTGTCTCTCTGTACGTGTATGTGAGTCTGTATGAATATGTGTGTGTGTGTCCTTGTGTGTGTGTGTGTGTGTGTGTGTGTGTGTGTGTGTGGCGATTCACTCTAGTGCTCTTAAAATGAAAGAAAAAGTAAAACCTCTGAATTACCAGCCAGTAGTTACAAGAGACCTTCAGCCGACCACTACAGCGATCTAAAAAGGGGCACGACGCTGTGAGTTCTGTTTCGGGGCTCTTTTGTCGAACCACGGAGCGAGACCCCCTCGAAGACGAACACTTGACCCGTTTCCGCGCGCTGGAGGGTCCCTTTTCAGCGTGATGCTATTCTGCATAATAGTGTTACTAAACTCAAAGCGTGAAATCGCCCCACCTCACGGCTAGTGTTAAAAAAGTCTGAAAAAGCTGAAAGAGAGTAAGGCGGTGTGGGCAGGCGAGTCTACCCTCTCCAACGATAATCTGGACCCGGTCCAAATTGCACCTGTGGCTCTCGACCTGTCTATAGGGGCTCAGAACCCACAATAGGATAGCCAGCCAACAGGTGAGTCGCTCTACATGAATGCATTTGTCTGCAGACCAAAAGTGCTCTCCTGATTCAAAGTACGGACTGGACCTCTCCTCACCTCTTCTGCCCATTCGTTTGCGTGGGCTTTTAAATGTTCCAATGTAACCTCTCTCTTTGACTTTGTTTTTTAGCATTCCTGTATTTTGTCTCGTCCTTGGGTAGCCAGAAAAGCCCTGTGCAACTACAAACGCACTGTTATTGTACTTATTCTTAGAAAGGTTCACAAACCGGGGGCTGTGATCCGTGACAGCCCATGGCAAGGGGATCCTGCTGGACATCAGAGAGTTTTATCAGCCTCACCTTTACCCCGAGAGGTGCTAGACCTTATCTCTGCTTCCATTTTGGACTCCAGCCTGCCCATTTCGGCAGAGGACCAAAGGCAGTGGACTGTCCTATCTCCCCCCCCCTCCCCACCCCCCACCCCACCACCACCAGCCCCGAAGCCAGAGGGTAGACTCTGACCTCCACCCCCCTCTCTCCAGCCCTCCACCCGGGCCCTGCCTGTGTTCCAACCCTGGGATGTGTCAGGGCACAGCTGCAGCACAGGCTAGGGTTTCAAGGGCCCGAAAGACAATATCCCTGTTGGCAAATGGATGACATGGTGGTGCACCCCAAACTCTGGGGTCGGTGGTTCAGGGGGAGCCCCGAGGGGAACATAGGGGGGAATCGGACAGGCGTGGTGAAGGCGGGAATGCGGGGGAGAGATAGGGGGAGAGGGGGAGAGAGAGGGAGGGGGAGAGAGAGATAGCGATGTGTTCGGGTGTCTTCCCTGGAGGAAGCTGATGGCTCTATCTTCTCTGAGGTGCAAGGGTCATCCCTTCTTCTCACGCTCTCTTTCTATATATACATTGCTCTCTCTCTCTCTGTCCCTCTCTCCCTCTCCCTCACAAGGATTGCCCTCTGCTTTCGTATGCATATCTGCACGTATTGTAAATAAGTAATTGAAGGATTAGTCGTTAAGAAATCATGTCTGTCAATTCAGCATGATGTGATGTTCTATGAAGAACCACACACTCACAGTGAAGTGAATAATGTACAATGATGTCAGCAGCGCTAGCGCGGCCCAGCATGTTACAAACCGAATGAGAACATCCATTTGCATTGGTGGTAAACGTCATTGATTTTAAACACGTATGACATGCCCATTCGCTTTGCATCGGGGCGGATGTTGGCGGCGTGATCGTATCACGGTGGCGTGAGAGACAACGCTGTCTTGTTTACCCCCCAGGGAGCTCAATCATTCACTAGAACACAAGGTTAGCATAACAAGCTCCCTGAGTGAACCCAGCCATTATCACCGTCAATGACTGGGAGTGGTTATTTCTTTGGGAGGAAAGAAATATAAACATTATATATTATTTGTAAGCCTTTTTGGATGCATTTTTTTTTAATGTTGGTTGGGTAAAAGCGATACATTACTATTAGGATTTTAGGATTTTTATGTCTAGGGGCCAGGAGGTTTCCAGCCTAGTAATTAAGAGGCAGTTACAGACCAGGCATGCCCATGTTAACGAGGCCCCAGCCAGTCTTTGGCTGGTGGAAATGGTTACACATGCATTGGCTGCTGCACATACATTGGCTGCTGCACAGGCGTACGTTTACGAGCCCCAATCAGATCCTTGACGGTTAAACTAGTTTACGTTTGATGTGGGACCTGATTGGTTCTGTTTTAATGATCCCAGTGATGTCACTTCTCATACGATTTCACACTCACTCATTTTCCTGGTTATAATCTCCAGCAAAAAGACACCCTTTTCAATCTTATAGCACAAAGAAAAATACAGATTCAGGATTTAATACCCGCTCGGTGAGGGGGCAATTCAAGCTAAAACTATTCACCATCTAGTTTTCTATAATAGCCCGTGTTAAACTTGCAGTAACTACACAAGGGGGTTTAACGGATTCCGATTAAACTGATCAAATTAAAAAGAAAAAAAAGAAAGGGGAAGATTAACATTCCAATCCCGCGACTGAGCTCCCACCACGTGCGGGCTCGTGCGAGAACTCCCATTATCTCCGCGATGCGATGCAACTTGGAAATATTTAAAGAGATTTAATTTCAGATAATTATTTCCCCTTCCCTCTCTTCTGGCGAGCGTTTCCATTCTGCTCTCTCGCTCCTCCTCCCGTCCCTCTCCCCCACACACCCGAAGCACGCCGGCGTTCACAGAGGCCTCCTCTCGCCCCCCGCCGCCGTCTTCCTTATCGCCTGTCCGCTCGCCAGGAGGGAGAGAGGAATCCTCCCCCACCCTCCCCCAACCCTTCCATTTGTTGAATGCAAGAGAGAGAGAGAGAGAGAGAGAGGCTGGGCGTGGGCGCGTGGCTCATCTGTCGGGCGCTGGGCTGCCTCACCTGGCACTCCCGTGATTAGATTTCATACCCCGGCCCCGTGGCTGATAAGCTGTATCGGCGGCGGACGGGGGCCCCCCCTCCACATCAATCTGGGTCTCGCTGAGGGCCTCTGTGTAGTCATGGCAGCGCCATCATCACCTCTCTTATGCATGATCATAATAACAACAACAATAATAACAACACATTGCTGTTCGCCTGGCAGGGTGCCATTGTAGATACTGAAATAGCTTCTTTTTTTTTCACTCTGTGTGGCCGGCTCGTATTATCCTTCTGTGAGGGGTGTGTGTGTGTGCGTTCACACGTGTTTGTGTATGTGTGCATGTGTGTGCATGTGCATTGTGCATGCATGTCTGTATGCGTGTGTGTGTGTGTGTGTGTGTGTGTGTGTGTGTGTGTGTGTGTGTGTGTGTGTGTGTGTGTGTGTGTGTGTGTGTGTGTGTGTGTGTGTTTGTTTGCATGTGTGATTGCCTGCATGCCTGCCTGCGTGCGTGCGTGCGTGCGTGCACAACCCTGTGTTTACATGCATGTGTGTGCATGCATGTGTGTGCTCTCAATTGTGAGTTCAAAGCCCACAGCGTGGGACTACAGGGTTGTCAGGTGACCACATGGAATGACACTGATGGACTACAACTCCCACGTGCCCCATAGTAGTGGAGGGGGTGTGAGCGGAGGCGACCCCTGTTTATTTATTGTTCTCTCCCGGTTTAACGGCTTGTGACTGGCTAGCATTATTAAACTGGGCTTTGAGCACACACACAGCAGCACTAAAGCTTCCTTATGGCTGAAAGGGGATCAATTTGTGCTGCCGCTTGCAGGAATTACTGCAAAGTAATGTTACTATCACACAGGTAGAGCTGGCAGGGTCAGGGGTTAAATGGGCCATTTTAATACTTTAATCAACTTGAATATTAGCAGGATAAGGGGAGACTGTTAAAAGGAATTTGCAGGGGATGTTTTTTCTCAATATGAGTTTCCAATAAGTCTATGCAACGGCCAAAATAGAAACTAGGAAATACCATAATTCGCCTGAGTTAACTTGTATCTCTCTGATGGTTAGAGAGAAGCCACACACACCGCAACGTTAACAGCCACAAACCCAAACAAAGAGAGATGATTTGCTAAAAGAATAGGCGCGAAAAGCGTAGTATTTTGATTAAATGTATCCAAACATGAAATAGTTTCCATTTGACTTGTTTGAGATAGAATACAATTATGAAATTATAGACCACTGAGAATTTCCATTACGCAACACTGGCTGGAATTATAATCAATTTACAGATGTGACAATTTATAATTTTAGTAGTGACACTGTTCATGGTAAATTATCCTCTATTAATAAGCCAAGTAATTTCACACCCCATAGTCCAAGTGTTAATTTGTTCATTCTTTCAACAAAAAAAAAATGCACCCATTTAAACCCTTTGATCCAATAAAACATTTCAATGGCATCTTTCCCCACGATAGAATCAGCCAGACGTTTTATTTGTATAAAAATTGGCACAACTAGCAACAGAAATTGGCAAAACTAACAAAAGGAATGAACTGCAAAAAGGGTTTCGTAATTCTACAAACGCAAAACAAAGGCAAACACTCTTCCAAGTCATCGTTCCCCAAATTATCGTTCAAGCACGTGCAACTAATGAAACACAAAATGGCCGCGTAGCATGTGCTCAGTCGCCGCGCTTCAAAGCCCTCAGTGACATCACGCGCTCGCCCCCTTCACCTCTGTAAATTGTGTTTCACGCCTCGGAGGTCCGAGAGAAAAGCCCAGTGTTGGTGTTCTGCGGGGAGGCAAGATTAGCGCACCATCATTTGTGTCCCTGAGATCGCGGCCCTGACCTAGGGGCCACGAAGCCAGGCTGCCTTCGCACCTCTCTACAACGGGGGACATGGATGACTCCACAGAGCCCCATTGTTGCCGCTCACCCTAAACAAGAGACAGCAAATTGCCGTGTCAGTAACTTTGGCCCCGATGCCGCAGTAATACCCTGCCTTTGTTCCACATCTAGCCGGCTAATCTCAAAGGGCTATCTGTTCCGACTGAAATCTTGTTTTTTGGTCCCTGCTTATGAGGATTCGTTTGTAGAGCCATGTGCGCATTGTATGCTAAAGTGTTTAATAGTCTGGGGAAGATAAGTAAGGGAAAAAACTCAACAATTGTCTACAAATATTTATATTAATCTTTTTTTTTTATGCTTAATCACGTAACTAAATCGAAAGTTAAAAGCCTAAAAGCCAGAAAACTGAAAGGGAATAACAAACAACAGAAGTATTACGCAAGCCGGCAGCTGCTTTGGCCCTTAATCGCAGACGGAGCAGACGAAGTCGACTTGGAAGTGTTCAGATAAACAACCGTCTCCAAAGTATCCCCGCAAAAGCACAGAACAATGCACCCGTATCTCCACATTTCTAAACACCTAGTGAATACACTCGGTGCCGCCATCATCATCATCATCATCACTCTCACAAAGGTACTTCTATACCCCCGAAATGTCACGAGACGTGAGGAGCTTTTACCATCTGCTACATCCATCTTAAAGAGAGCTGCCAGAGGTCAGCCATTTAAAGGCCTGCCAGGTGACATGCATCATCCGGGGGTAAATTTCCAAGCCTGCCTAGCGGCCAATCAAGCCCAAGTAATAAGGCCTTTATGCCTTCTTATGGCTCAGAGGGACATTAAGATTAACAAGCTTCTGCATCACAGACGGGTGGAGGTGAAAATCCACCCCTGCTGCCCCGATGGCCAACCACAGCCCGGGCAGGAAAACCCCTGGCACCCCTCCAGGGTGGGGTTTGCCAGCGGGCGGGGTACGCACACCGTCACCTGGAGGTTGTAAAACCGCCAGGGCAAAACATGAAGAGTTCATAAGGTGCTATTAAGTGACTGTACGAGTTATAAAAAGGAGGCAAAATAATAAGGAAAAGCGCTCCTGGTGTAAGGCGGGGACGGGAGGTAAACAGCCGCGTTTGAAGCCGGGCGTTTGGCCCCCCCGCTGTCTTCCTTCCCCGCCCTCCCCCCGGGGTCGGGTCGAACCGGCGCTCGCCAAATAAAAGCCGGCATGTTTCCAATCACGTGGCGTCCGTTCTAAATAGAAACACTAAAAGCGCGTCCGTTCTTACGAGAACGTTAAAAAACCGCCAGTAAAATAAAACGCATGATTTAACAGCCATCTGTTGGGCGATGGAGCAGAGCTCGCCGTAATGGGCTCTGTGCGTGATCAAAGCCAGGCGTCCGCGGCGAGCGCCGTTCACCTCGGGGGGGAGGGCGGCCAAGGAGAGAGAGAGAGAGGAATTTACAAGCCACCCAGCGCAGGTACAATGTTCCCGCGGCTTCCCCTCCAACCGACTCTCCGCTCACTGCGGCAGACAGAAGGCCTTTCGGTGAGAGTGCTGGCATCCACCAATCACAAGGCCGGTGATCGCCGAAGCCGGCATCCACGGCTGTGCAATCACGCCCTTAAAAAAAGGAAACTTCTGGAATCCATTTTTAATGAAATGCCCAGTGGAACGATCCGTTGGAGCGGTGCATTATTAAGGGAGTGTACTGTGTAACTGTAGTTTTTTTTCCCAGCCGAATGGCCCGAGCACTGATGCACCGGCACGGTTATGATCTTTCTGAGCGGCTCGTAATGGTCCATTTAGACGCTCGGCGCCTGATGGCGAAATGAGAGATCAGCGTTTTAAAAAGTGAGGCACGGCTCGTCTGGATTGGAGAAGGGAGGGAGGGAGGGAGGGAGGGATGGGGGGAGGACGTCCACGGACGCTCGTTGGTCGACGCCCCCCCACCTCACCGCCGCATCGACGCTACAGTAAATAAAACATTTAGCCGCTGTGCCACGCTGACGACCAGTGGAGCCGCTCCGGGCAGCCTGCCAGGAACACAACACAACGCAACGCATCACAACGCAACGCAACGCAACGCAACGCAACGCAACGCGGCTAACAAAGTGGGTGACTCGGGGCGGCTCGCGAGACACAGCGGCGAGTTGTTGTTGTGTTTTTCGACGCTTGCATATTTATGACATGGCCGTATTATCAGGGAACAGAAATTCAGAGGAAACAAATGTGAGGTTGCGGGTCAGGGAGTCTCGGACGGTGATGAAGGCAGGGGGGGGGGGGGGGGGCGGGGGAGTGGCGCATACGTTGAATATAATGGCTGCTAAGCGTATGCGAAGGCCCACTGTTCCTCACAGTAAAACCCCTGGGTGGATGTAAGACAGTGATGCTCGCATAACAAGCGCTCATCTGTCCCCCAGGATGCAGCATGTTTCGCAATAAACCAACACCGAGCCCACCAACGCACGTGCTGCAGTGTGTAGCCCCCACACACACACACACACACACACACGTGCGTGCACGCACAAGCACACGCACACAATGCGGGTCGCCCTCTCGTCTGCTCTGGTTGTCTGCTTAGCTTTTACCGAAGTAATTCTATAATTACACTTGCAGTCCCTGTACCTGTTTGCTGCGTGTGTGTGTTGGTGTGTGTTTATGTGTGTATGTGTGTGTGTGTTTATGTGTGTGTGTGTGTTTATGTGTGTGTGGGTGTGTGCCAACCCCATCTCCCACAGAACACCACAGTACAAATACAGGCTACTTTGTTTGTGTTCACACCTCATTTGGTCCAATTTCGTGTTGTTTTGGCATCGGAGCTGATTTTTGTCACGCTAGGTGCGGTCTACTGCACTGCCCACCGAGCGAGCGGCAGGGGGGTGGGGGGGGGGGGGGGTGGTGGGAGGTGGAGGGAGACGCCGGTGGGTGGTGGAGGGAGACGCCGGTGGGTGGTGGAGGGAGACGCCGGTGGGTGGTGGTGGGTGGTGGAGGGTGGAGGACACGTTCTAGTGGCTGTCAGTTGAAGGATTACAATCACACACACACACACTTCTGTGCAGTGTTTTCAATCAACTCCCATGTTGTTGGTATTTTTTATTTTTATATAGCTCCCCCCGAGCAGAAAACCCTGTTCTGTGAAGTGAGGCTTTCTTGTTTTGGCCCCGATCCTAGTGAGGGTCTCCTAGTGAACAGAGTCAGACTTCAACCAGATACAGGACTGATAAGAGACAACCCCGGGAGGTGGGCGCTAAAGTAGTGTCAATGTGAACAGGTTACACACACACACACACACACACACACACACACAGCTGTACATCTCTCTCTCTCTGTCAAGTAAGCCACCTTTGAGATCACTGCCCATAGCTGAGTCTGTCGTGTCCAGTCACAGCTTACAAAAGATACGCACACGCACACACAGGCTGTACTAGCACACAAACCACCCATGCTCTCTCTCTCTCTCTCTCTCTCTCTCTCTCTCTCTCTCTCTCTCTCTCCCTCTATTTATTGGTCTCTCTCTTCATCTTCAACTGTCACCCTCTATTGCTTTATCTCTCTCTCCTTCTCTCCCTCTCCATCCCCCTCCTCCTCTCTCTCCCTCCCACCTCCCTCTCTCCCCCTCCCTCCCTCTCTCCCCTCTACTTCCCTCCTCCCTCCCAGGCTAGATGAGGTAGCCTGAGAGCCCCCCCTCCCCTCTGATGATTGAAAGGACCTTGGGAAAGTGTCAGTGAGGTGTTGATCACACATTGGGGGGGGGGGGGGGGGTTGCAGTAAAGACACTCTCCTGTTTGCAATCTCCAGGTGGGGCGGCTGCTGGAGGGGGGCTGATGGAACCGTCCCAGCTGGTCTACACTGGCCCTCTCGGTTCCCCTGACGGGAGCGAGGGGAGTCCATGATCCACCAACTATAAACACACGGGCCCCAGTGGGCCCCAGTGGGCCCCAGTGGGCCCTAGCTGATTCACCACCATCAGCACCACAACTCCGGCTCCCATGGACTAGATCTTTATCTTCATGCTCTCTCTCTCTCTCTCTCTATCCCTCCATAGCCTTCTCTCCTCATCACCCCGTCTCTACCTCTTCATCGCTCTCTCTATCTCACTCTCCCTTCATCTCTCGAGTCGTTTGCGCCGCCACCCGTCTCTCTCACACTATCGCCGTCCCTCTCTTTCTGTATCAGTTGTTTTGCCTTCCTTCTTCTCTCTCTAACTCTGTCTCTCGTCCATCATCTTATTCACTCTCCCCCTCGCTTGCTCAATCTCTGCCTCTCTCTCCCCTCCGTTTCCCGCTTATAAAGCCCTCTCTCTTAATCTTCTCCCCCTATCAACCTCTCTCGCTCACTCCCTCTCCCTCTATAGTTCTCTCTCTCTATCGCCATCTCCTTCTTTTACACTCTCTCTCTCTCTCCCTCCCTCTCCCTCTCTCTCTCTCTCTCTCTCGCTCCCTCTCTCTCTGTCTCGCTCGCTCCCTCTCTCTCTCTCTACCCCCCCCCCCCCCCCCCCTCCTCTCTATAACGCTCTGCGTCTCTCCCTCTTGCTCCACTGTTTGATGAGCTTGTTTATTTTCCCCGACTCGTGGGAGGTCCAGAACAAACTGATTGGCATGCCGGGTGTTTATCAGTGCAAACCAACACCCCTCCCCCCCTTCCCGCCTCTCCTCAAC
>NC_082396.1:4400865-4435865 GCF_031168955.1 Gadus macrocephalus | reverse complement strand
GAGAGAGAGTGAGAGAGAGAGAGAGAGAGAGCAGAGAGAGAGAGAGAGAGAGGAGAGAGAGACAGAGAGAGAGAGAGAGAGAGACGAGACAGAAAGAGAGAGAGAGAGAGAGAGAGAGAGAGAGAGAGAGAGAGAGACAGAGAGAGAGACAGAGAGACAGAGAGAGAGAGACAGAGAGAGAAAGAGAAAGAGCGGCCACTGCTTCCTATTCCTCTCCTCCCTGTGGTCTGACAAGAGATGACAGCTTTCCTCTGGAGCGTGGTGTTTCTCTCTCTGGGCTGAGAGCTCACTTGTAGGCACCGGTCCTGTCAGACGCGGCTAACTAGGCTGGCCCGAGAGAGCCAGAGCGCCTGACAGTTGCTTACTAGCTGCCAAAAGAAATGGAGGTGGGAGAAAAAAAAAAAAAAATGATACTGGTGATATAAATAATAATACCAGGATATTCACAGGGTGGCGGGTCACTTTCCGTGAAGCAAGAGGTGCTCAGAACGCTGAAGAAATGCAACGGAGAGTAGCCATTGCGGATGCCGCGCACGCAAACACGCGTAAGCACCCACAAGCTGGCACACACACACACACACACACACACACACACACACACACACACACACACACACACACACACACACACACACACACACACACTCTACAAAGCACCAGTTTACAGAACCATAACCGTCTAGCCTCCTCCATAGCCTGACTTCCTCCTCCTCCTCCTCGCTCCAGATCTACAAAGCGTCTCGTCTCCACACCAGGAAACATCACCTCGGCGTTTAACACACGCGCCGCCTAACTGTTATTGCCCCTCCGCTCTAATTGGCCGAGCTGGTCTGCATGGACCGTCGGCTGTAAATCGAATTCTAACACCCCCCTGCCCTCACCTTCCCGCCCTCCCCCGCCCCTCCCACACCCAGGCCTTCCTCGAGCAGGCCTGTTTAATGACAGGGTCCTGGCAGCCTCCTTCATCGATCACCACAGGTCGCTCAATTACCTGCTCACACTGGTAAACGTGAGGAAGGAGCTGTTGATGGTGATCGCCAGGTCAGGTGTTTTTCCCACACTGGAAGATCTCACCTGAGCGGGTGTTTCGGCGGTGGTGGTGTGGTGGGGGGGGGGGGGGGGGGGGGGTGCTAAGTCTGGCCGCGCAGATGGGGGGTCGGGGTGTGCTGAGCGGACCTGAGTTGAGGATGTTTAACGTTTCACTGGGTCTATCCGACGGCGGCGGCAGTGGGGAACGAAAAGCATAGGGGGGCAGTACATGATGGTGATAATGAGATGCTGTTTTTTTCACAGCCCATTTCGTACAAATTATATAGTATTTAGGACGGTTTAAACATACAATAAAATGTAATGGAAAGTGCTTTGTTCTTTAGTATTTCTTACATTTACAGGTTCCACAGAATGATCCAATCCCAGCTGAGATGGAAGTCATTTAAGTGATCCGTTGTGTACTAAAGTCAGCATACAGTGTGTGTGTGTGT
Source organism: Gadus macrocephalus (assembly GCF_031168955.1). NCBI lineage: Eukaryota > Metazoa > Chordata > Actinopteri > Gadiformes > Gadidae > Gadus > Gadus macrocephalus. Next base: position 4,434,384 of record NC_082396.1, on the reverse strand, counting down.
GTGTGTGTGTGTGTGTGTGTGTGTGTGTGTGTGTGTGTGTGTGTGTGTGTGTGTGTGTGTGTGTGTGCGTCTGTGTGTGTTGGTGTCCCAGCCTTTTCACTCTCTCCGGGGTGAACCTTGTCCTACTGTGAGCTGCTCCCGATTGGCTGTATACAAAGGGATTGGGTGGTGCCCTGCTTCCAAATCTATTCTGGTCTTGTCAGAACGCATCACTCCGCCGCTGTCCAGCGCTGCGGGCGATCGGACCCCAACTGACCAGCGAGCCCAGTGACAGGACGGGCTCAGCGTCCACACACACACACACACACACACACACACCACACACACATTCACTAACACACACACACACACACACGCAGTGAAGGAGCTGCCAACAATTAAAAACACTTTAATGAGTCTGCTCCGTTTCACAGACATATGTAAATTGAACACACAGAATGAGACGACGAGTATCGCCCTCATCTACTACACCTCCTCCCCCCCCCCGCACGGAGACACAAAAAAGGCAAAACTGTAAACTTAACCCTTTGCGGGAGGTAAATGGGCTCTGACACGGACTTTGGCAAGGCTTTGAGTGCGCTACGGTTTTAACAAGTGACCCAGAAAGACATTAGGGGGACGGCGGGGACGGGGGGGAAATTGGGAAGAGGTGGGGCAGCAGCGAACGCACGGGTGATGCATTGTGGGGGAGAACTGAATGACATTTCCTTGCCTACTGTTTAGACCCCGCGGGGGTGGAAATTCTAGAGGCATGGCGTCCTTTGTTGCCCCAAAAAGGCACAGGGAATGTTAGAATGATCACAACATGTGGGACCCCTGTTTCCCAGTGAACAAGAGGAGACACACACACACACACACACACATTTAAATACACTGGATGTGTTCTGTACTCTGGAACGTCCAATGTTGGCGTAACAGCTCCCTTCACGCACCGCAAGACCCCTTTGATGTGTGACTGTGTGTATATGTATATATATATATTTATATATATATATAGACATAGACAGAGAGAGCACATGAGATAAAGCAATAGATGGAGAGACAGGCGCATAGACAGAGAGAGTTAGAGAGAGCAAGATTAAGAGACAGACCAATAAAAGAGGGAGAGAGAGGGAGCAAGAGAGAAAGCAACGGAGCGTGTTAAAGGGAGAGAGAGAAAGCTAGAGAGAGATCATGATAGAGAGTGAAATAGAGAGAGAGCAAGCTAGACAGAGAGAATGACAGAGAGATATTGAAAGAGAAAACTAGAGAGGGCGACTAAAAGAGAGAGACAGACAGAGTGAGAGCGACAGAGAGAGCGACAGAGAGAGAGAGAGAGAGTGAAAGCTAGAGAGAGAAAAAGAGAGCTAGGTAGAGAGAGAGTGCTAGAGAGATTGAAGGGAAAGAGAGAGAGCTAGAGAGAGTGCTAGAGAGAGAGTGCTAGAGAGAGAGGGCTAGAGAGAGAGTGATAGAGAGAGAGAGTGCTAGAGAGAGAGAGAGGGCTAGAGAGAGAGAGAGAGAGAGAGAGAGAGAGAGTGCTAGAGAGAGAGAGGGCTAGAGAGAAAGAGAGTGCTAGAGAGAGAGAGCGCTAGAGAGAGAGAGTGCTAGAGAGAGATAAAGAGGGGGGAGGCTCCGGGGGTCATCCAGTGAGACAGAAGCAGCTGTAGTGGTTCCAGTAGCAGCAGCCCGGGGGTAGGAGAACCCAGAGCCGCACACTGTGTGTTCATTATCCATTCGGCAGCACCCATGATGCTTAAATCTATGTTTGCTAGCGTATCTGATCAAGTGGCTGGCTCTACGTCCAACGCCCTTGATGTGCAGTCAAGGACAAAGTCTAAAGTGAAAACATGCAATTCATGAAGAGATTTGGCCAGCAAGACCTGCATGTAAAAGAGGAAGGCGTCAATAATCGTTCGGTCAATGTTTTTCTTGCCCTGATTCAAGTAGGAAATCCTCAGAGATAATTCTGTTAATATATACGATGGCCGATCCTGCGGTGTGTGTGTGTGTGTGTGTGTGTGTGTGTGTGTGTGTGTGTGTGTGTGTGTGTGTGTGTGTGTGTGTGTGTGTGTGTGTGTGTGTGTGTGTGTGTGTGTGTGTGTGTGTCAGGCATATGTTCTACATGCTAGTAAAACATGACACCACGGGACACTTTGATGGATGTCCGTCTGCCGCCGTACGCTCACCGATGCATCATGGGAGATCTGCGATGGGTTCTCGCGAGCGCCGCTATCCGAGCGATTTGGCGTCGAGCTCAAAGCCTGTTGTGACACACACAGACGCCATCGCCGTGCCCTCACAGAGTTGACAGAACGCGTGTGTGCGCACGCGTGTGTGTACGCATGCGTGTGTGTGTGTGTGTGTGTGTGTGCGTGTGTGTACGCATGTGTGTGTGTGTGTGCCTGTGTGCGCTCGTGTTAGTGTGTGCTGCTCTAGAAAGAAGGGCCTGCTCGCCTGAGATCAAACTCCGCCATCGACCGGCTAATGACACAGCAGCCGCGGGCAGCGACCTGATTTAAACATGGGGACAGTGATGAATGATTCATAGGCCTGGCGAGAGAGGGACACATGACAGCAATGTGCCCCCCCTGTATTTCTCTCCCTCTAAAATACCACACACACACACGCTGCTTGTCCTTTGACGCAGGCGGATGACGTACCTAGCAGGTCTCGTTCACGACGTTAGCCCACCTTGCGCCAGCCCGGCCTTCCACCACCCCTGTGCCCCTCCTTGGCCCCGCCCCCTCCTTATCCAACAAGTTTGGCTCCGCCCACAATCCTCCACTCGACTGACCAACTCGGCTCCTCCCCTTCCCTGGTTTGACCCCGCCCCCCACCCACTCTGTCCTTCCTCGTCTACTCCCGTCTCATTGACTCCTCGAACCGTTCGCCCTTCACTGGCCGCTCCGGCACGACGCAGCGCTAATCTAAATGTGGGGGCTCACCGCTACGAGCCTAAAACGAATGAGCCAATCATTCCACATCAATTAGTCCATCCATCATCGGTGATTGGTGGAGGAAGAGGAGGAGGTGGAGCGGGGGGTTGGATATTTTGTGCATGTGTGCGTGTGTGTGTGTGTGTGTGTGTGTGTGTTTGTGCGTGCCTGCATGCATGCACGTGTGTGTGTGTGTGTGTGTGTGTGTGTGTGTGTGTGTGTGTGTGTGTGTGTGTGTGTGTGTGTGTGTGTCCGACAGAGAGGGGGATCACTCAGGCTGCTCCATAGTGTGCCTAGCAGCGAGAACGAGATGGCGTCAAAGTGAGCTTTGACACTTTGAAAAAGTAAAGTCCCTCATTATTATTAGAGGCATCACAGACGCACGCTGCGGCGGTGACCTTGTCCACAACTCAGCTCTCCGCAACGTCCTCCAAGACATGGGGCCGTGGCGGTCGCTTCAGTCTGCGCCGCCCCTCTGAGGATTAAAGGCCTTCGCCACGGCTTGCATTTCATGCTTTATTTCCTACAATACCATTCGAGGCATCTCCATGCATCACCATACACTGAATATCCCTCGATTGAGCAATAGCAACATTTTCTCTCATCTGAGAATGTCAGGCGACGCCTGGATTTAGAGGCGAACGCTAATCGTGCCGCGAACGCTGACAAACTACTGTCAGAGATCGAAAGAGCTGACCACAGCTTGACGAGTTAAAGGGGAGGGGCTTGCTAAGCGTTTTTGCAATGGGGTATACAGCTGAAAACAAATAGTGCACCCCTGATCATCCCTGGAAGGAGGGGTCCCCCACTCTGCGTTCCTTCTCAAGATTTCTTCCTTGCTAATTAAGTTGTTTTTTTTTGCTAATTAAGGGGGTATTTATGACATTTATGGCTAGGGTCAGGGGGTAGTCATAAATATATGGCCTGGTAAGCCCTTCGAGGCTGTACCTGTGATTAAGGGCTGTACAAATACAAATTAATTGAATACACGTGTCCAATGAATTCCTATGGTAGTTCAGTATGAGATTGTAGTAGAAGACCCATGCTTATGGGGCTTTTGGTGGCAGGAACCTCAGAATGGCCCCGTGCAGCACTGCTGCCACTGCATAATTGAAGACACATATGTGCAACGCAGGCCTTCAAACACTGTTCATTAAAAATACATTAGCCACATTACTTTTCCTGTTTCCCATGACTAGGCAATTCATTTATATTTTTATAAGTTTGGCCAGTCACTTTTTATTTAACAGCCATAAACCGCAAGTTAATGTAAGTTTGCATTGGTCAACTCAAATTCAATGTAATGAAAAGAACGAATGAAAGAAACGACCAAAGGCATTATTAGTCCATAAATAAAGAAATAAAGAAATACAAAGATATATGGATTTAAAAATACAGCTGAGCTCAGCCCAGAGAAGAGGAGGACGATGAAAAGACGAGTGGAGGAAGGCGATAGGATGAAGAGAGGACGGAGGAGGAAGAGGACGAGGAGAGGCAAGCACAGGAGAGAAGGGGAGGGGTGGATGGGAGGAGGACAAGGAGGAAGAGGAGCGAGGGGAGGGCGACGAGGAAGAGGACGGCTGTCTCATCAGTGGAGTCTTTTCAAACGCTCCCAAATCAACCTCGAAAAAAGATTTGCAACGTAAAAAGGAGAAGAAAACGCAAGGCAGTGGTCCAGAGAGAGAGGGGAATCTGCGGGTGACTCTTTAACGGGAAGACGACGACAGTCTTCCCGCGCCCCCCCCCCCCATCCTCCTTGGACCACACGGACTGGAGCGGAACCCGCCGATTTCACTCATCATTTTCCACTGCTATTAAGGCAACAGCCCACTGCTGTTGGCTCATATCTCAAATGAGTTATGCTAATGGCGGCTTCTGCCATCTGTGAATGGCACGCCATCAGTGGAGGCCCGGACGCACCTTTGAGTTATGAGCGTAGTAAGTCAACTCCAGACCTATTCATCACCTGGAGGGGTGGGAAGAGGGGGGCGGGCGGGGGGGGGGGGGGGGGGCAGGGTTGGGGTTTTGCTGATGCTGATTTGGGGACACTGACAGGAACATAAGGGATCTCGCAGCGGCGCTGACACTGCATCGCCTTATCTCGGGGGCCGTGGTCCTCGTATTTCCCACAATGCACCGCACGCTGGCATGCCACCGCAATCTCTTTCATAAACAAGGCGGGGGCAGGGCTTTGGCGGAGGGTCATGGATCACGCGGAGGTGAGGGGGAAAGTGAAACAGAGCACTTTGCATGACAAATGGTCTTTGGCGATAAGCAGGGGGAAACACTTAGGATTCCTGATAAAGGATTATCGGGACCGCTCTAAACCGCCACTCGTTCAACATTCCCTGCCCTGTCTGGAAAATATGCCAACACATGCCAAACTAAATTAAAAGCCTTTTTTGTCTCTTTTTTTGGTGTCATTAAAGCTTTTTTGCCTCTGTGATCCACGCACAGAGAAAATGTTTTATAATTCTTAAGCTTTGGTAATTTCCCCTCATGAGAACACATTCTCAAACTACTGTCATTCCGATTCATAGTTATAAAAGTACCACACACCCAAACACACACACACACACACACACACACACACACACACACACACACACACACACACACACACACACACACACACACACACACACACACACACACACACACACACACACACACACACGTCGGCAAGGTATGTGTGTGGAATAAATGCCTCAAGCGATCTATTAAAAAAAACTCCCCTTCTGTATATACTTATAATGTGTTCCCACTTGACTTCACTGTTTAGGCAACCCGGCAATGCAGGCAGCAGACTAGACGAGCCTATTAGGGGAGCAATGCACAACGCTGCGTGTGGGTTCCCATCGCCCCAGCCACGGGCCCCAGCTTGCCCTCTGTGAATTAGCCGGATGGTAGAGTATGCACACACCATCCCCAACCACCAGCGTAGACGGTAGCTTCGAGTCACCTCTTCCGTTTGACTCGAAGGTAGGAACAAGATGTTTGACCCTAGGAGGAGCAATTTGTTTGGGTGGTCTCTGAAGCTAAAGTCGGCCTGCTAAATGCCCAAACTGCGGTGGTTAGCATGCTAATGGACCGATTCTCCCTGGATGGAGGCAGTGCATCAAAGTCTGGCTGAAGGGGGGGGAGGCTCCCTGTCTCCGTGCTCTCTCTCTCTGGGAACACAAAGTATCAGGACGCGACTTACGTCTGGGGCCAGGGACAGACAGGCAAGCGAAGGATAGCTGCAGCTGCCACAGAGATAGGAGGCAGTTTGTGACTATGTATTTAGAGGTTAGAGCGAGAGAGGTGGCAGGGGTTGAGACGAAGAGAGACGCTTAACATTTACATTAATGCCTGCACTTCCGAGTGCGAAGGCATGCTGTGACGCACACACACACACACACACACACACACACACACACACAATCCCGCCCCCACACACACACACCCACCACAGGATGGCCACAACCACTTCATAATTATGTGTATTCACAGAGGCCTCGTTGAGAGAGGTGTATTCATCAAGGCCCTTTGTGATTGGCCCACAGTGTCCTTGTGGGCTCCAGCAGGGGCCTGTCGATGACAGGGGCTAGTCCGCCTAAGCCCGCTGTGTGTACACAACAGACAACACACCAGGCAGGGAAGGCAGCAGGCTGTTTGGGATGAGCTCCACTTGGACCTGAAGCAAATTAGATTGGCCTTCCAGGAGGGCCAAATTACGGTGCACAATATGGCTGTCGAGTTCCGTCCTTACTCTTATTGCCTAAACACATTGTTGTGATTGTGTGATCCGCTTGGAAAACTTTCTTTCAGTGCAGAACAGGGCACACTGGGAGTGTGTGTGTGTGTGTGTGTGTGTGTGTGTGTGTGTGTGTGTGTGTGTGTGTGTGTGTGTGTGTGTGTGTGTGTGTGTGTGTGTGTGTGTGTGTGTGTGTGTGTGTGTGTGTGTGTGTGTGTGTGTGTGTGTGCTCACGTGCATGTACTGTATGGATATATTTATGTTTGCATGCATGCATGAGTTCACAAACACACACACACACACACACACACAAACACATATATCACGTATTCTCTGTTTCCTACACTTCCACAGGGCACAAAAGCTCCACCCCCAGCCAGACTAATGACTTGCAGTACGCTACATCGGGAGGTGGAACTTCAATCCTCAAGATATCCCTCCCCCCGAACTATAAAGCTCTACTTTCAAGTAAAAAAAACAAATTGAGAAAATACACCCGGGGCTGCTGCTAGGGGCATGTGGTGGTGGAGGTGGGGGAGACGGAGGTGGTGGTGGTGGTGGTGGTGGTGGTGGTGGTGGAGGTTCTGGTGGCAAGACTTTGGAAACAGCCCGTGTGAGGGGAACAGAGAGCCTGGCGAGGTGCCCACCTCCAGCACCGCGAAGACGCTGGAAAAGAGAGCATGGCTCAGGTGTGTGAGGCCGGCATGATGGATGGCGCTGCCGGCGGAGCTGCCCTCCTTCGGCGGGCCCTGCCGGGACAGCTGTGCGATAAGGGAGAGGGGCCCGGTCCGAGATGCAGATCTCCCCTTCTCCACATCCATCCCTGCCGCCACCACCACCACCACCACCACCACCACCACCACCACCTAGGCAGGCAGCACATCCTCCCACGCCCGCCGACGGGAGATAGGCTGGGGTCGGGGAGGAGGCAGGGGCGGGCGCAGCGGCGGCAGCTTGAGCAGCCACCTTCCAGGGGTGATAAGGACGCCAGACAGATGGAGAGGCCCGATGGCCACTTGCGGGCCGATTTAAAGGGACAGTTTGGCCCCTGTTGTTCCGATTTTCGGGGGGGGGGGGGGGTCTGCAGGGTGATTCAGTGCGAGTTCCGTGAGCTCTATCGGGGGACGGTGGCAGCTCAGGGGGTATGTGTATGAATACACTACCACCGGGAGTCACCGTTATTGGAAAACAATGTACGTCGGGCGGTGGGGTGGAGACGAGGCTGCTTACCGCAGCCCGAGTCGAGGGAAAAAAAACTGTTTTCTATATTGAATTTGCAGCATGTTGATTTGAATGATAGTAATAAAGGCAGAGGCGTCACGAAATTGAAAAATAATGCACGCCCATGGATTGTTATTGACCAATCAGAAGCAAGTATTTAACAATGTGCGGTATGAATATATTTAGTGTGTTTGCTTGTGTCACCTTGTGTGTGTGTGTGTGTGTGTGTGTGTGTGTTTGTGTATGTGCGCGTCGGCGTCTGTGTGTGTGTGTGTGTATCCCCCAGCATGCTGTAATCATCAATTGGGGTGGGGCGCTTTCAGACAGCTGTAAGAAAGGCAATGTAACACAAAATAACAATCATGAAAACATAATGGCTGCGAAAATTGCTTCTTGTGTTTCTGTGTGTGCGGCAAATCAACAATAAGAGGGCGACCGGGACGCTGAGAGACGCCACTCAGGCGAGGGGGGGGGGGGGACAGCGCGGCGACGTTATGTACATCACGACGACATCACGGGGCAGGTACTCTGCGCTGAGAGGCTCCGGGCAACTCGCACACTCGCCGGCGCACGATACCGTCCCTGACCTCAATCAGACAGGTTCCATGGGGGCCTGTGATTAGTGCTCGGAGGGCCTCTCTATGTCAGCGATAAGCATCTCGACGCCTCGCTGACATTCCAGCCCTCTTCGATGGTAAGGCCGCCCGTAGCGTAGCTCAACGGCCACTTTGGCGAGCATGATTGGATTTGAATAGCGCTGGAGGGGGGGGGGGGGGGGGGAGGGGGGACAACTTGTGTGTAGACGCGCTAGAGTCTCTTTGTAGTGGGCTCTTTGTTACCCTTGGTTCACAACAGGGTTTTTTTAATGTTTCGTACCTGTTTGGTTTCCAACTGAATAAATGAGTGTAATGAATGTACTAGGAGGTGTTGCAACATAAATAAATAATTCAAGAGAGGAAGGAAAGAAGGGAAATAAATCCATTCTGATCATGGTATAAATGCGTGATCGTTTATTTTGATGCAACGAAAAAGAAGTAGAGAAAGAAATAGCGAAAGGAGGTAAGGGAAATGTTGTGGTATAAATGCATAATCATTAACATTGCAAGAAATGGCAACTGAAATCAAAGCTAATAGCCAAAAGTAATCATTTTGAAGCAGATATTTACATAGAATACATTATTAATGTGTTCTATTTTCGTGGATACTCGTTTTTCTTCTGAAAAATGCATTCCAAAGGTTTTCTCTGCACATTCAAACCAATACCGACCGGAAAGATGTGGTTAACCGTGACATAATTTGCCCATCTCATCATCAACTATACATGAACGTATGTGCACACACATGCCCACTCCCACGACCCCACACACACACACGTACACACACAGACACACCCAACCACACACCCAGACTCCCACACACACGCTGGAGTCTGAAACGAGAGCACCCCACCACTGAAGTGGACTTCCGCTGTTCTGCAGAATGATTACTTCAACCCTGTCCCTGTGAGAGACAGATTCCGGAGCCGGGGCATTCTAGCAGGGGTTCCCCTGGCCATTAGGCCTGCGCCGCGGTCGGCTGCCTCAGGTTTACCCCAGACACTTTGATAATAACGCTCCCTGGCAGACCGGCAAAGTAATGACCATATCTTGGAACGGCGCACAATGCAAGGTCGCGACGAGGCAATCGCCGTCCGTGAAGGCCCCACCGTCCGTGTCCCATTTAAGCGATGACGATGGTTAAGGTACGGTAGCGGTCGTTTACCCATAATGCAACGCAGGTCCACCATTGGACAACATGTGATGATGCTGTGTGTGTGTTTTATAGCTTTAATGCTGTTGGAATGAACACGTTATTGCGTTATTATCCAGGAATAGAAAGTAGAATCCACTCACCACCTCCCCCTCCGAGTAGACTGGAGTTGGCTGAAAATAAAAGGAAAAATACACATTAGATTGTTATGTACAAATACAGAATGATGGGAGAAAAGAAACAAAGAATATACAGTCAGGGGAAAGAATAAATATATACATTCAGAAAGTCCCAATTAATAGATAACCAGGGAAAACTAATTGCAGCGGTTGTGTATATGTGTGTGTGTGTGTGTGTGTGTGTGTGTGTGTGTGTGTGTGTGTGTGTGTGTGTGTGTGTGTGTGTGTGTGTGTGTGTGTGCGTGTGTGTTTCCTCATGAATTTTTTTGTAGCACTGCAGGTGTTTGTCAGAAGTCGCAAGTTTAATGCAAACGCATTCTAAATTACTCTGACTATCTTTGGGTTGAGTTCAGGGGCGACATTTTGAAGTGAATGTTTCTAATTTAATTGGAAGTAGTTATGGAGGAGTTAGTAATTCTTGCTTCAGTTATTCTGACCTGGCAGTTCTCTGTCTTGGCAGTGGCTCAGTGTAAAACAGGCGGCCCATTAAAAACAATTAAAGTGTCTTTGAGTCTTAGACACTCGCAAGCACACAAAATATGTAGCAGATAAAACCCAGCGCCTCATCCCAGGCCCAGACGAAGCGTGCCGCATTATAAAACGGCATGCAGCCCGAATGGGAGATTGAGGCGAGGGCATTAAGTAACGATGTTCCGAAGACACCCAAGGCAAAGTCACCTGCGTGACAAATAGGATCTTTTATTTTTCTCAAAGCAAAAAAAAATAAAACTAGAACAGGACGTACTGTTTTTATCTGCAGCGGGCTGTGGGGACAATTAAGTCCGACAAACCCAGAGATTATAGCCTGAATTTGCCTCATCCTTTCAACTCGCGCTCCTTTACTATTTATTCTTTTCACCACCACCACGTGGAATCTATTTGGAGTTCCACGTGGAGCACGGAAAAAAACACAGGGATTATCATCAAGAGCCGAGTCGAAAACGATGTCAGTTCGAGACCCGACTGCTTCGTAAGACGCAGCGAGAGAGGCTTAGAGGGCGTTCACATACGTCCTGTTGTTCGGAACACTTTCAGACGGGTTTGAAGACAGTCGACGCAATCGATGGAGGAAGGGGGGGAGAGAGCCGCACGGTGCCTTTAATGATGTTTCAACGCCACCGACCACGGCGTTATCAGCCAACGCTATTCATCCACACTTGATTCCCGGGAGGACGCCAAATCAGGGCCGAAGGAGACCCAGTGTGTGTGTGTGGCTCTCTCTGTGTGTGTGTGTGTGTGTGTGTGTGTGTGTGTGTGTGTGTGTGTGTGTGTGTGTGTGTGTGTGTGTGTGTGTGTGTGTGTGTGTGTGTGTGTGTGTGTAAGTGTGTGTAAGTGTGTGTAAGTGTGTGTAAGTGCACATGCGTGTGTCTGTGGTGCGTATCTACAGTCGTTTGTGCATGCGTGTGTGCGTGCCTGCGTACATGCGTCTGTGCGCCTTTGCATAGGTCTGCACATGTGCGCGAGCCATGCCAACAATTATTCAACGTGTGGTTAAAAATAAAGTATGCAAAAAAAAAAAAAGAAAAAAAAGGTGCCAATTAGGTGATGCCTCATTCCTTCTGATTCGAGTTCTCAAAAGGACTTTCACGAGGCGGCGGCCACTTCCTTCCGTCTCATCCCCGGCCCCATTAGCCCCGCCGCAGCCGCTCTGTTGTCACGGCACGGCACGCACGAGAGTGGGCGCCCGCCGCCACACAAGGGGACGCCGCTTCAACGGCGGAATGTCGCGTTTCATCGAGGGCTTTTAGCGCGCGCGGCGGGCCCCGGCACGCGCAGACAAAAGGGGCCCCGGCACAAACAAGAGTGCTCACTTCACCGGCGTGTTTACAATAGCACCTTTCCAGGTTTTTTCCCGGGGATGAATGAGTTGTTTGCGCTTTTCAAGCCGCGGTTTGCTCAGCGTTTGCAATCTGTCAGCCATCTCCATCGGGCGGCGGTGCAGGCAGGGCACACAGGGAAAAAGACAACGCGAGCAGCCCTGGAAGAGTCTGCTATCTCTGGGTCGGGGTTGGGAGACGCGGTGCTCATTATTTTTTAAAAGTGAATAAATGTAGCAAAACGGAAAAGCACACTCCCCTGCAAAACACCCCAAAAAAGCACACTGCTCTTTTTCTGTTTCAATAAACGAGCCGCTGACAACACCAGGTTGAAAGCGAAGCCTGCTCTCGCGCTCGCTGTGAGAGAGTCTGCCACGGTGGCTGTGTGGAGGGGCAGGGCTCACTGTGGTGACTCAACCAGCTGCAACCTCCCAGGTGGGGCAGCGGCGTTGAGGCAGCCTCCACTACCCGCGCTGGAGGCTCAGCGAGCGGCCTCCCGCTTTCCCCCCGTCGCCGCGCCACTGGAAGGCGCTGGGGTTTAATTATCTGACACTCTGTAGATACCTGAGGGGGCCGCGTCATTAGCCCCCCACCTAATCAGGTGTGGGCGAGGCGCACGCTAATCAGCTTGACGCCCGGTCTTTGTGTGGGGAGTAAGGAGGGCGTGTGTGTGTGTGTGTGTGTGTGTGTGTGTGTGTGTGTGTGTGTGTGTGTGTGTGTGTGTGTGTGTGTGTGTGTGTGTGTGTGTGTGTGTGTGTGTGTGTGTGTGTGCGCTCTAACCATGTGACCACGTCATGCTGGAGGGTTGGAGGGGGAGGGGGGAGTGTTATCAGCAGTTGCCTCAGCTGTGGTTTTTGATGTGTGTGTGTCAGTGTGTGTGTGCATCAGTCGGAGTGCGGTTGTCAACGTGTCAGTGTGTGCGTGCGTCAGTCGGAGTGCGGTTGTCAATGTGTCAGTGGGTCTGAGAGAGTATTGCCGACGTGCTCTCTAATCCTTCTACCGCCTCCGTCTCCGCCACCACCTCCACCTCCATCACCACCTCCATCACCACCTCCACCACCACAAAAACTTCAGAGGAACCTCCTTCACACATGGCGCTGCGTCTTGACGTGTGTGCGGTTGGAAACCGTCTCTGTGCGTTGAAGTCGTTGAAGTCGTATTAGCGGGGAATGCCTTAAGAGCGGAGAGAGTCTCCTCAGAGCTGTTTTGCGTGCCTTCACCATCCCTTTCCCCCTCCACCACAACCGCCCAACCCCTGGAGCACTTGCTTACTCGATGATTTCATAATATCTCTGAGAGCGTTCATCCTTCATCACGTTATCGTCGGGGGTGCAACGCAGAGACGCTGCGACTTGCGTGGCGCGGAATATCATTTACCTCCGGAGTCGCTAAACCCAGCCTCCAGAAACCCCACACCGGGGGAGACGTTACTGTCTCTCCGTGGATGGGCACACACACACACACACACACACACACACACACACACACACACACACACACACACACACACACACACACACACACACACACACACACACACACACACACACACACACACACACACACACACACACAATCTCCCAAAGCAAGCAGGAAGAGACAAACTAGAGAGGAAACGCACCATCCAACATCCAATCTCTAGCAGCATTAGTCTGGTGGCACGCTTACAGTTCACGCGCCGGGACTTGCCTGCAAAGCACTTTAATTATCTTGGGGAAAAGAATTAAAACAGGAATCCATATTTGACCACATCCACACTGTAATGCATATTTTATATGGTGTTGTATTAATTATAAAGTAGCTCTTCCCACTGTTTGCGCGCGCCCCGGGCGCCGTACGGCTGTGTTGTAATGGATCAACACGTTCTCGGCCCGTCGTAGAGTCGTTAGACCGCAATTAGTGTTATCGGAGCATCGCTGCCTTTTCTTCCACAGGGGCTCGAGTGCTCGCGCTTACGGGTAGACTTTTCAAAATGTCTGATTAGCACCATTTTTTTTGGGGGGGGGATCTTTGTCAACTACGAGACGCCGGAAGAGAGAGTGATAAAAGACATCCTGGAACACGGCGTGCTGCCAGCCACCCCTCAGGGAGCCATTTTGCTTTTTTTACTATATATATTTTATATTCTTTCAAGGGCAAAACAATCACATCAGCCGCAACAAAACACCTCAGGAATCCCGTGCCGTAGCGGCGCTTATTTATTTATTTACTTTTATTCCTTTACACACCATTTTTTATTTTATTGTCATTTATTTTGCACAGTTTTTTTATAGATATATCTGATGCTGCAGTAAAAAAAAGACAAGGCAAGGCGGCGGCCAGCCGGACGGACGTTGGCTCCACGCAGACGGTGACTTTGGGCTGCGGAGGACTGCCTCTGCCAGCCGTCCCAGAGGTAACCGCAAAGCAGGTCGTAAATCTCGGCGGAAGCGGTCCCCTGGCCGCCTGCAGGGAGAGCTGGCAGGTCATTAGCAAGCGTTGAGCCACGCGGTTAGGCTGCTCCGTCTCACACATGCCCGCACTGTCACTGTGGGGAGGAACACCCACTTCCTGTCTGCCCTTTCAACTCCGCCCGCACCCCCCTCCCCACCCACCCACCCACCCACCCACCCACCCACCCACCCACACCTCCGCCCGCCCCGGGTTTACCTCATACACGCCCGCAGACAATACACCCCATGAGGGGGAGAACCTCGCCGTGGGTTTTACCGCCGCCAGCGGATATCGATAATGGAGGCAGGGGCAGGTCGTGGTAGCGGATTAGCATACCGCTACGGCTGGGCCGGACCCAGACGTAAAAACACTGAGTTGGAAATGATTTATCCCTTCTCTCTATCTCCGTCTCCTCTCTCTCGCTTCCGTCGCTCTCTCGCCCTCAGCTCCTATGGTATATATGCAAAACGTACATGAAGATGCTCGATTGTGGTAGACTGTATATGTGTGTGTCTGTGTCTGTTGTGTGCGTCTGTCTGTGTGTATATGGTGTTATGTGCTATGGGGGTTGGTGAGATGGTTGAGGGAGGGAAGTGGAGCCGGGAGGTGTGTGTGTGGGGGGGGGGGGGGGGGGGGGGGGGGAGCACTAAAGCGAATCCACACAACCCCGGAGAGGCGGGGGGGGGGGGGGGGGGGCGGCACTGTCTACCTCCTGCTCTCACACGAGCGTGCCTGCACCCTTTTAATATGCGCCATTGGTGACACGCTCGCCCTACCCTGGTCCACCTTTCACTGGGAGTCTCACTAAGCTCTGGTGTTAATAGAAGGGTATTGTTGGGACTGGTGGACTATGGAAAGGGGCACAGAGCGCGCAATAAAAACCTCACGATAACAAGTGTTGAATGGTGGTCCGAGCTGCCCACTCGGTTTTAAAATAGTTGCCATTTTTCAAAGTAACAAAGGCCGGCACTGCCACAACATAAGGGCAGTGGTCGAGGGGGACATCTTAGGGCACTTTAGTTGTGTTCTCGAGCTAATATATCACGGTCAAATTAATTGCGATAGCGACAGTCTGCACTTGGATAGCGAGTTCGATAGCTGCTCCGGCTACTTCAGATCAGCAAATGTCATTACTGCCGTACACTGCTGCTTTTAAAACATCAGCTCGCCGGCGTTCAGGAAGGTGGGTTCAGATGGATGCCGGGGCCAAGCTAACTGCACAGGACGAGGGAAGTGAAGGCACGCGGTAGGGCTACCGTTTAGAGACATTATACACTGTTGGAGTGGTTTTGATATGCCGGCACTTACTATATATAGACACACACAAACAGATACAGCTCTTATGCATGCAACAATATACACAATATATTTTCCCACCAATAGGTGTGACTAAAGTCTTAACTATAATTTTTGCCAAATTGTGAGATCTTACCTAACTCTACTCGCCTAACGCTGCTGATTCACTGTGCCTCATTGGCTAGACCCTAAGCCAATCAGGGTGCTTTTTATATTCCATTATCACTATCTCCCTAAGTCATCTATTTGCTGCGTTTTTATGCTAAATACAAGATGAACCTTAAAATAAGACTAAGGCAATTATGAGGCTAACAATATGTGGAATTTCTTTTGATGTTTGCTCGACAAGTAGGATTTGGTTTGAGTGTCCACAGGACAAACTGTGTGGAGTGAGACTGAGACTGATGAAGAGCCTCCTCTACACACCTTCCTCTTCTTTGGCTCAACAATAAACCTTAATGTAACCCCCGGTTATGACTAAAGAGCGAGTGCATTATGGGTAATTAAACACAAAACACACACGCACACACACGCACGCGCACATACACTATAGTATACAGAATACTATGTGCATACAGATACGAGCGTAATCCCAGCGATAAATCACCCACGGGAGGGGGGGGGGGGGGGGGGGCTAGCAAAGAGAGGCGGAGTCTCTCTGGCGTTGGTGCCCCTCAGTGTCAAATCGATCCAGTTCTCCCGGTTAACGGTAGCGACTTCGCCGGCTGCGGAAAAACACACAGATAGAAGAAGCCCAACTTCAATAACTCAACGTTTATGGGGCACGAGGAGGGGAGGCAAGGAGGGGGGGGAGGGGGGGTGGTTGAGGGAAGCCAAGACCACACTGCTTCTTATTTGTGGACCATTAAAAATGCATGCGGCCCTCCCCTACACACGCTGGCCAGCCTGATAATTCTGTTTGGCGGGTCAGTACTTTATGGCCTCTTGTGTTCCACAGGGCCGGGGGGGGGCGGGCGGTTGGGAGGGTTGGTGGAGGGGGTGAGACTTCCCAATGGCTACTCCACTCTGGTGTCAGCGTCATAACACACACTCCCCCGCTACCCCCCCCCCCCCCTGCGAGTCTCCCACACTGTAAATCTCCAGGAGGTAGGACAGCAGAAACAGCCTCCCCTCCTCTCCCTCTCTCCCTCGCCTCTCTCTCCCCCCCCCCAATCTCTAGAAACTGCAACTTAAGGTCCAGAGGACATAAAAACAGTCCCCAGAGGGGATCGCTATAGGTGCCGTGAGGATCCCTATATTTGTATGTCCATATGAGGCAAAAACAACAACTCTGAAGTAGCTCCTACTCTTGGCTTCAAGCCAGGACGCCATTTTACGAGAGTCCGCAAAATGATGCTGAAAATGACTATTGATAACCGATTGGTGATCGGCCGATTATTTAGTCGATGAAGAAACACTTTCGCCCAAAGACACTTCCAGGGAAGGTACATACAGGATGCATACAGATGAGTGATTAAGGTAGGGGTTATGAGCACAGAATGCTCACAGGGGCTTACAAGTGGACTGGGGGCTGCAAACCCAGAACCTTTCCCCGGGGGGTCAAATCCCTCACAAGTCACGACAATATGTAAACGACTTAGTACATATTTGGTTTGCCTGGGCTCGGACCTGATCAGATCATCCATTAACGGTGTGTGGAGCCATGTCTACCACGCTATCAGCAAACAGATAGCGGAACGCCAACGACTTCTTGACCCCGACAAAACATTGCATAGCAAACAATCTGAATACTTTCCCCTGGTGGAGACCACCCCCCTTTATATGCGGCAGCCAGCCGCATATAAAGCGGCAGCCAGCCGCACATGACACGTGGATAACGACACATGTCGGAGCAGCGGCGCGGATGAGACGAGGGGCGCTGATTAATTCCTATATGTATTAATATCGCGGAGGCCCGGTTGGGCCGAGTTTGAACGGGCCCGGGCGCGTCTGGATGTGTGAAGATGACAACGGAACAAGGGTGTCATAGTGATTAATCCCTTGTGCTCTGCAGGCCCCGTCACCTTCATAACAAAGCAACAATACCAGCCGCCACAGACAGCCCCACACATCTATTGTTGTAATTACCTGACCTTCAAATCCACATTAATGAGCCAGCCCGAAGAGGCCCCCCACATACACACACTCGCCAACATACACACACTTGCACGAGTGGATGCACGCGCACACACACACACACACACACACACACATCGAACACACAGACACCGAAACAGACACAGACACACACACACATGCGCGGGCGCGCGCTAGCACACACTCGCACACCAAACACACACCGAACACACACACACACATACACTCTCTCTTTCATCACTTGGCTTAGCTTATCTCTTCCAAGGTCACCTTCCAAAAATGCACTGTTCTCGCTCAGGAACTCACCGCCACCCCCCCTCCCCCCCCTCCCCCCCTCCCCTCATAAATATACATCTACCTGCATCTGGTCGACCCCGCCTAATTCTAGGACTGGGAGGGGGCTTAGAGAAATGACAAGACAATAATAGATAAATAAAGAAATAACTCAGGCTGTCACGGCCAATATGGGCCATGTAAATCTGTAGTTCCTCCAGTGGCGTTTTGCGCCGAGCGTTTGATGTGGGGGGACCGGTTTCTCACCATGTAGTTATTTAACGAATGTGTTCTAAACTTAAACGGACAGCTTATTAACAAAAATCAAACACAAAGTGTCAAGGATACAAGAGCAGCAGCATAACAGTTGTTGTAGCAGGGTTCATTAGACCAAACTCTATCGCCCCATTCCCCAAACTTTTTGCTTTCTTTATTATAATTTTTTATCACAAATGTGATGTGTTGTCATAAGCCGAAAAGTGTCCTTGTACCATAAAATACTCCATTGCTCTTATGAAAACACGCGAAGGAATAAAATAAAAAACAAGGTCCTATTTAAATGAAACGAGTGAAACTAATTAGCATCATGCAGTGGGGAAACAAAATTAAGGTCTGTCACATTTCCTGCCATTAGTACCCCAACACAACGAATCAACAACAACAGCCATCAAGACGCAAAACACTGTTATTCTAACAGACGAGTCCCTAAACGTGCTAAAAGAGCTGCCTTTAAATCTTTTTTCAACACCACCGCAACACTCAAACAGTCACCATCACCATCTGAAGAAAAGTCTGAAGATTATAGGTGAACCGCACTTCAAAAGAACGTCAGCCTGGCTCTCAGTGGGGTTTAAAGCCAGGAACTTTCCACTACCGTTGGTTTATTTGCTTGCATTTCAGATTCTATCGGCCCCAGCGTTAATGCAGGCCATGTCCTGCCGGTGGCGAGGCCTAGGGGGTGTGGCAATGGATGCCCTGCCTGGTACCTCAGGGCTGTCAAGGTCCCCTGCCCCAGAATAGTTAGGCGCCGGGCAGAAAGGCAGTCCCTCCCCAGACCCAATAATCACAAAACGGATTGGATTTTTCCACGTGGAGGAGCATCACAGATGGAGCCGGAGCGTCGGCCTTTTTTCTTAAAGCATTAGCTTTAAAAAGTCCTCTGAAGTAACAGTTTCAAAACATGACCGAGAGAGAGAGTCACAGACTACAAAGTGCACGGGTGCAAAGTGGAAGACCATTACATCCAAAGACAAATGCATTGTCTCTTCCTTTTTTTTGTAACAACTAAATGCATTTGGACTTCTCTTACTTCCTCTGCTAAATGCACTTACACAGCACTTAAGAGGAGTCTATTCCCACCATGGTGTGTATTTAATCACGGCGGTGTTAGCATTAAGGTGATATGTGCTGAGATCCCTGGCTCCCGGCGTTCCCTACCCCCCCCCGGTCCTGGGCCTATACCCGTAACAGACAGTCTCAGAATCCACACGGCGAAACACAATTAATAAAGGAGGATGCCACCTGCAAGAATTCAGCCAGATACATCGCACAAGCCCACAAAGTAATCTCCGAAGTTATGCTCGTCGCTCTATCTTGGAGCGAATCTTTTGTCACCGAAGCCTCCGGGAGGAGAGACCCGGGAAACGTGTGGAAAACAAAAGCCAGACGCCCACCGCTTCTGTGGCAGAGGGGAGAGGCGGAATCGACGGAGTCGCAGTACCAGCGTGCTGCTGCTGGAGTGAGGCGCTGCCGCGTTAACCCTAGGGTATTTCAAACATGATATTAAACACTAGAGAGAACCATTAGCAGCAGTCGTGGGGGCCTTCCAATAACACATCGCTGCACCCGGGGCAGAGAGGAAAACGCCATCAAATAAGACGTTGAAAAGTCTCAAGGAAAATGTTTTTCCAAGTCTAGGAAATGAAAATGTTTTGCCCAGTCTAGACCGCTCGATATGCAAGTGTACACAACGAGGGTTTGTATGCACAACAACGATAGGCAGACACAGCTCAGTTGAAGAGCTTACTTCATAAATAATCATACACCTGCATTAATATTAACATTGTTTGCAATCGCTTGGATCCTAATGCAATGTCTTCACTTTGAAAGAGTTCGTCATTACGTCAACTTTGAAGTGGAGACAAACAGATTTTTGCACCTCAAAGACCCCCTTCCCCTAACTGCACACCGCCCGTTTACCATAATAGCCCAAAGTGGAGTGTGCGTGCATGCACAGGCTCCGTCTCCTTTAAACATGTCTATTAGTGTTGCACAAGGATGTGTGTATTCATTAACATACATTTCAAAAAGGAATTCACTCAAGGCTGTGGTCTGATACATTTAACACAGCACGGCATGGAAATGCATTACGAAACTAAACATTGAACAACCCCGGGCACGTTTTCAGCTTTACTCGCTGACTAGCGTCCTTGTGTTTGTGTTTGCCTGTTCAAGGTTCCCCCGTTCTACCTTGATGATACAGTAGAAGATGGGAGTCGCTGTGAGCAGTGTGCTCATCTAAAATAGAAGCCCCATTCCACAGCAGCAGCAGCAGATGTGATGTTCTGAGCCATTGAGCAACATCGCTGCTATAGTGTCAGCGTACGAGCCGACATTTACTTCAGCTCAAACAAGCATGTGTTTTCTTAGTGACTCAATCTGTGCATTCATGCAGATGCATAAGAGGACAAACACCCTAACCCATTTATTTTTTGTCATATTCTGCTCTGTATTTTACATTGTGTTTATTCCTGTGGTGGAAGGTGTTCAAAAAAGGGTAAAAATGTGCTGCATCAACAAAACAGCAGCGAATTCTGCTCGCAGACATCGCGTTGGCAGTCCACTTTCGAAAGCGGTTGAATAGCAGAAAGCTTTCCATAGTGTTTACATTTCAGTGAGATCCTCCCAAGTCCCTTTACCCAATCGCGCCGATGTGATTACCCCCACGTCTTGCTTCGGGAGTAATTTGTTTATGTCAATTTAATTGTTGCGAGCCGTCACACTGTTTCACATCAGGTGTGTAACGATAAAGCGGTGCTGTGTGAGGCCCTCAATCAGCTTGTTGTTTCTCATTGTACACATCCTACGACTATCTCACCTCGCTCAATTATTCCATCAGAAGGATCCCCCTCCGTGAACGAGAAGTGTGATGGCGAAAACAGCCTGCGTATTACCAAAGCGTTTAAAAAAATTGAAAAGCCGGAGTAAACATCTAAAACAGAAAAATAAACAAAGCAAACCCAAATTTGGGGACGGACATGTGTGGCGGTGTATCAATTCTGATCGATAGCAAGAGCTACTGAGGGGAGAGCTAGCCTAGGGCATGGATCAACTACAGCAGTGATTGTGGAAACAAACTCACTTTGTTAATTCCGGATCCTGCATCGCGGCTTGATGCAGCATATGTAACAGGCTAGCATCTAAGCACGTCGTTTCAGCACACAGCCTCGCACTGGCATTACTAGGATATGCTCGTCGTTTGTTTAGATAGAAAGTCGGAAAAGGTTCAAGACAACAAAGAGCTTTTCCCACTGATGTGTAGATGAAAAGGAGGTCTACCACAAAGAAATAACACATAGGGCCGGCCGTGAAGGAAATAAGAGCGCCCATCAAAGCCCAGTTTTAACAATGACGCCGTTTCTTTATCAAACCTCTGTCAGGATTACGTTTTGAGGGAACAAGGAGCTATCGCCCTTGAAATCAGAACTTTGCTTCAAGCTCAATGAGGAGGAAGGAGGGAGGAGAAGACGTGATGGTTTCCTTCACTTCTGTTTTTCCAAAACGTCCGCCATTCAAGCAACAAAACGTAGAGAAAGTAGCTCTATAGCCCGGAGTTCTCAAGGTCCCTACTCTTGCAATTTCAATGAGCTTTGGACCGCATAGTGTTTTGATGTTTCCTCTGAAGTCCTTTGGCAAGTAACTGCGTTAAAAGGGCTCCACAAATCAAAAGGGACTGGACTATAGGAATGGCCGTCTCTCTCTGTCCCTGTATTTCTGTACACCTCTCACTCTGGCCAAAGGCAGCGTAATAACGACCGGAAGGCAGGTCATTTTTTTAATAAAGAGGAAAATAAATGAGTACACATTAGCGCAGTCCGATGCCCTTGTTGGGCCATTTCCTGTCGACATCACGCTAAAGTGTTCCCATGGTTACTGGGTGTGGAGTTTTCGGTAAGTAAGTCCCTGTCTACCCTACACATTAGGCTAATTGAGACATCTGGCAGGATGAGAGGAGGCCATTAGTATGTGCTGAAAAGACAGCAGATATGGAGAGAGGATGGAGACAACAAACAGGAAGGACAGTGGTGGAATGAAAGGAGACCATTTTTTGTGTTTAATCAACTTCTATACTATACTACTTTTACAACTATATAAGTAGTAAAAATCTGAAAGCATCTGTCCCTAGTCTTCGCAATACTATGAATTTCTAGAGAGTCAATGGAAGTTAGTAAATTCCTCCAACCGACAGGGTCAAAGGGCAAGCACACTGGCTACGGCAACCCGTACAAAGCCAGCACACAACGCCGTCCTAAACACCCCTTTCAGTAGACGTATCTTTCTTACCGGGACGAGAGCGGCACCTTGTAATAACCTCGCATCCCAAGGACACGTCATTTGAAATGCATTGGCTTCCTCCCTGTGGCGACGTCTCCTTTCCCCCGCAGAATTAACCTCTGTTGGCCTCTCCTGTCACTAGCAGACCGGGGGAGTAGGAGCTCGGACAGGTCGCTGTTACCGACGCAAAAACACAACACCACACAAGACATAAGACGATGACAACATCAGACAAAAAACAACATCCATTTCCTCCACATGTTGTGTTATATTCTTTGTCAATGAAGATCTGAGGAATCTTTGTGGGGAGCCATAAGAGGAAAAGGGAAGGTCAGGATGACCGCTAATAGCGGATGTTTTGCTCTCTACACGGCGAGGTAACGTCTTAATGCGGTCTTGTCAAAGGAGCGGAGGTGATATGTGAACACACTCAAGTCGCAGATGGCTCAATGCATATGGGATGTGATTAAACTGTAATTGGATCGGGACGTAGAGATGGATTCAGGGGCTAAACGGCATAGGCAGCAGGGACAGTGGTAGTCTAGGGTTAATGGCTCGTCGGTATCAGTCGGTCCAGGTGCATCATGGGATGCCTGCCACAGCCTTGTAAAATGTCAACTAAAAATGTCAAATGTTTATTTGAGAGTAGATCAAAAGCTTACGCAAAGGATTTTGATTACTAAACATAGATTTCTCTGTCTACATTCAAACTTAATTGATTTGCTGTCTTGAACAGCACGACAGAAAAAAAAAATGGACTCCTGAGATTGAGGAAATGCAAGACTACAGATCCTCTCAATCCTTTTAATTAAATGCTGAGAGCGGGAGATCTATTCAGAGCATAATAACAATCCTCTCCACGCTAAATTCAGATTTGGCATCAGATTAGGCTCTTTGAGCTTTTTGCCCTGAATACACCCAGAGAATGTGACACAGTGTGGATTAAGGCAGCGCCCCAACGCAGCACAGAAACTTTGTGAGAATCTGTGGAAGTTATAATTACCGAGCAGTCGACAGTAAAAGCAAAAGCTCTTCTCTCCTGGTGCTCTCACCACATTCATCATTTATGAGGCCGGACTGCAGTTCTGCTCTCAAAAGTGTTTAATTGGTTTATCTCTCGCTCTTGCTACAACCCCACTAAACCACCCGCACCACGTACGTGCACAGAAACATGGCCGCCGGTCAGAACCTCAGCAAGCCAGTAACAAAGCGGGTTGGACAACGTTTGGCAAAATAATATTTTGTAGGAAAGCTTTCTGGAGAAGTGCCTGCGTGAGCCTTGCACTTTGGAAATGGGCCTCTTAAAAACACGCTGATAAGCGTTGGTTATTTAGCTGCTCAATGCCTTCTCACGCCCTGGTGTTAACCATGTTAGACCGCATTCCCCTGCTCCATATTTCAGAGCAAGGGCAGATACATCTTGATCGTGACATCAGCGGCTGCCAGCTTGACTTATTGAATAAACCCGGTGTGGCAAAATAAGCATTATTGCTGCTGCGGGCGCTGGCAGTTAAATCATATTTACGAATGTGCCAAAAAGGAAAGCGACTGTCTCTTCTTGGACGCCCGTGCCGGTGGATGCGCTTTAAATGCTCGCTTCCCATCTGTGCCGCAATCAATTCGGAGGCTATCGGTAGTAGGAGTGAGAGCCTGTCGACGGCACCGACTCCGACTGCAGACCCGCGAGCCGAACCTGCACGGATCCACCCCCCCCCCCCAACACCCCCCCCCCCCCCCCCCCCAACACCCCTCCACCCCACGCCTCCACAGATCCTGTGCGATACAGTTGATAAACACAAGGCTTTAGCAGTGTAGCTAGATTAGATCAGTGGTTGGCCCCGCCACCGCCACATCACACAGTAAGAGCCTTGTGTTCGGCCTGACTCTGCGGTTCTGTAGAGGGATAGACACATGAGAGAGAGAGGGGTGTTAAACGAAAAGATGGAAAGACGAGGAAAGAATGCAGGAGGAGGGGAGGGCAAGGGGGATGGGGTGGGGGGGGGGGATGGGGTTGACAGCGAGTCAAGTAGATCCAGACCGCAGACAGCAGAGGCGGAAACTCAAGAGCAATGCAAGTAGTGCCGGATTAACCTGCACACTTAAGTGAAATGGATCAGCCGAAATTCATTGGCCTTCTGGGCAGTGTTTCCCTCCACTGGTGGAGCGGTAGTTAGCTGGGGCCGGCTAGTGCACGTACCTCTCTGTCGTAAAGGTCTGGCCCGGGCACCTCCTGCACTAATGGGATCAGATGTCCCTGCTATTTCTATTTCTTTCTTTATTTGTTTCCGATGGAGGAAGAGGCTCGCTGTAAACTCGGCTCTGATGAACCCTGCTCAGAACGGCCGACCTGTGATGCAATTTAAGGTCATAAACGCATCGTCTTCTTGGCAGTCTTCCCGCAATCTCCTCGGAGCAACTGCGGCACGGACTGAGCTGCCCCCCCCCCCCCCCCCCCCCCCCCCCGCGCCTGGCCCCCCCCCGCTCCCAGACCGAAAGAGGCACTGCATTCATTCCTCAATTTGGGCCTAATCAAGTTTGAATCGAGTGGCAGCCTCGTGTCAATCATGGCGGCCGCTCGGATTGCAGATCCGTAATCTCCAGCGGCGGCGGCGGTATGCCTCTGGGGGGATGTTCAACTCAGATATAAATAAAGGGATTGTCTCCTGAAAATACACGATACGTCACCGTTGGCCGGGCTCCAGGGTTGGGTTACGGCCGTACAGTCTAGACTGGACGGGGGGGGGGGGGGGGGGGCCGCATGGTGCAGTAAAAGAGAAGGAGGAACACTTAAAGGAGAGGGGGAGTCAGTAAACATGAGGGGGGAGGGGGGGGGGGGGGGGGTGGCTGCATTTGTTTTCTCTAAATTGTTTAAATACTTGAACAACAAAACGACGTTGGCGTCGTGTTTGTTTGAGTCACGCAGGCACACATCCAGAACAAAAGACACAAAGACCCAAGCAAACACACACATAAACACACAAACACACATTACATAGACACACAGCAGAGGAAACAAACACAATGACGGAGGCAAACAGGCGGCGAGTAAACGCGGCACTCTAAAGGGCCCTCTCTGCGGGGGCCCCCCCCCCCGCCATTGAGGCCGTCCAGCTTGGGGCCGATCCTCCGGGCGGGAGGCTGATTACGGCGGTAGGACGATGCTAAGCGCACAGCCCAGAGATACGCACCGCAGAAGCCGCGCGGGGCCCCCCCCGGGGGTCGGTGATACGAACCCCGCACGGACTGGTGTCCCCCTCCTCCACTAACGTAACCGATGATCTCTCTCCGTTTCCCAATTAAAAGAAGAAACGGCCCCCGGAACAGCTGTAAAGGCAAGCACTTACCGCCGTTAATGTCACAACTCTCCTCTAAAGAGCAGCATCTGCCGAGGCCCCGGAACAGGTTGGGTGCATCCGCGCCGGGGAACAGCGGGGCCCATGCACCGCTGCCCATCTGGGCTTTATGGGCGCGCCGGTCCCGGTGCCGGAGCCCCGTCCCCCCCCCCCGAGCGCCATCCCCCCACTGTCCCCCCACGTCCCAGCGCTCTATTCAAGGTAACCTAACAGCTCCAAAAGGTGTCTTTAACGGGGGGGGGGGGGGGTTTAACGCGCGCATCACAGGCAGAGGCTAAGTTCTTTGCATTTTAACGACGTCGACTCATTACGTCGGTGACTGTGAGCGGGAATAACCAGTGACTCCCTACTATTAACTACCGCATGTAGACGTGTGCACGGACGCAGGCCGCACCAGGCCTGATCTAATAACGCGTCGGGCTAATCCGATTTGCTGCTGGCCTGAACTCAGCACTGCAGTGTTATAAGCTATAAGGTCTGGAGGTCCCGCGGAAACACACCGCGGCTGCTGCTCCCTCTGCTGCGGGAGCACAGGAAGGAGAGGGGCAGGCCGCCAGGAAATGGGCTGCCTCGTAAGGAAAACAGTGATTTATTTAGGACGAACAAGGAAGGATGTTCACTTTTGACAATGTGATCAGAAGGAGGCCAGACATCGGTCAGGCTCAGGGAAACACTTCTCTGCTTCTCTGCTTCTCCACTTCTCTACTTCTCGCTTTGCTCATCCATTTTTTGTTGCTGCTGCACGTCGGAGGGTTATTTGTTGGAAACTTTGATATGTGCAGATACTTAATGCGTCCATTGTTTTGTTGCGTTCTTTTCCGAAGCTCTTCAGTTGCATGCGGCGAGACTGCTTCTCATCCAATTAGAAAGAGTACACAAGCACACGCAGACACAATACACGCACACACGTAGAAAGACAAACACACAGGAAAGCAGACCGACAACAAACAGGAAAGCACACAGACATATAATATTGAGTTTTCACTCAAGTGAAAATCTATTTCAACTAGAATGTCTATGGGCATTATGTCCCACCACAGATTTTACAAGATCAATATTCATTTTGCTAATCAAAAGAAAGACATAATTAAATTAGTGTTTTCACTTGTATTTTTCGCCTGGTTTTTACAAGGCTTTAAAGACAGCTACAATTATTTAATATGCTCGACACATATTCAGGATTTCGCTAATCCTTTCTTATATATTGCCAGGAATGAAAATATTATATAAAGTCTATTATTTATAGCATACTCAATTCAAGAAGGAATGATAGCCCAAAATCACAAAGTGCAATGATAGAACAGATAAGTCAATATCTTCAAAAAATTATACTTTACACCAACTGTGAACATAAACCTCTTTACACCTAAAAACAACAGTTATTTGTCACTGGGTGAGACCCATAACAAACTTGACTCTGTTTAGCATTAGAATCAGGTGGATCAGAGAGGGACTCGACAAAGAAGTTGTGTTGCTGGGCCTAATTAACAGCGAGACAAGACATCAGCTCACGCATTTCCCCGACTCTGTGCAACGTTATCGCGGGCGAGAGGTGTCACCGCCGCAGACCTCCTGCGGCAGCAGCTCAATTATTTCCGTAGAGATTAATTGCTTCGGAAAATCATGATGACAATGTGGAAAAGTAGGACAACAAAGCATGCTGGTTTATTTCCCCCGTTTCATCGGCTTGTCCAGTTAGATGTTGAATGTGTTAGGAGTCAGGAAGTCTTTAATATCCCATAAAGACATTCACACATTCATCATTACCCGGAGATACGGATATTAAAAATGGGCCTAAACACAACAGACATAAATATAAATGTCACTTTGACAAACATGTAAAGGCAATGTGTTTATCTATTGCCTGAGGGGAATAGAGAACCACCCCTATTGGTGTGGGTTCCATTGAGACAAAATCGAAACATATATTTAACATAAAGAAATGCAAAGAAGGGAATATGGAAACTTTGATTTATGACGGTCTTTAACTTATGATGTCTTTATTTGGTACAAAGGCGTAGTAGGAGGCTATTCAATCAAAGTATACAACTTTGAATAAACAGTTGTAAAATCTCAGATGAATCATACTCGTTAATGTGTTGATCCGATTCCTTTTTATTGACAAGGAATCTACTTGTTTCTTCCGCCAAGAGTTACATCATTAGCTGTATTTTATTTCCAATTCGTCGGGTGAAATGGCTTGCCACTCTTTCCATAACATCCAAATTAGATTTTCCTTTGCCAGAGTAACATGGTGAACTGATTATATTCCCGCTTCCTTTCATATAGGGCTGGGATTATAACATCATATCAAGTACCACCGGTTAAAGGAATCACATTGCACATCGTAAGAGATACGCAAATGGTTATTGACATAATTTGGTTGACGTTCTCGTCTCATGGAAACGGGTTGTGTTTGTTTCCACGGTGACGCATGACCCAAGATGAATGGCTTTCAAATAAGGCAATTGGCATCATCAAAAAACATCTCTACTGGTTATTTCCTGCTATTCCTTCTGCGAGCTGATCCTGTAATGATTGCCACTACGGGGCCTCTGTGCTACGCGGAGTGTATGTGGCACGGCTACCAGCTAGCAATGAAATAAAAAAATGGCCCTGTCATAGTATTTTCAATTAATTGCGTGTCTATTTCTGCAGGCCACCTGTGCAGTCAGCCCGGCTTATTTACCTACTGATTACATTACACAAACACGCTACGGGCCACGATGTGAAGTGGGCACAACAGGATGTTTACAATACGACCAGGCTACACTGTTTACAGCTGGGCTCGCTCCCAAGAACCCCTTCAACTATAGATGAAGAAGTGACCGGTGTTGGACAGAAGCGCTCAACACGTCACTAAAGCATGCAGCGAGGATCCTGGTGATAGAGTCATAGAGCAGAAGTTTGACGAGTTACAATGGCCGTGGCCCTCACACTAGGGCCACGGCCCCGTGCCCGAGCTCATTTGCATACTAAAGTCTAGAACGTTTGGCTAGTGTGACCACTCCATCCGTATTCCAGCACGGAAAAGCCCCTTGGCCACGGCACACTTGGGAGAGGTGTGCCGTGGCCAAAGTACAGATGCTAATGAGATGACACGCGCGGATACGCAACGTGAGCTGGATGACGTAGTCCTTGCGCGACCCTTCTTTCTTTATAGGTCCATGCCCTTCTTCCCCACAACAATGATTTTAAACAATGGCGGCAAGCAGTTCACGAGTGGGTTTACGTTGGTGCGATAGTGAAGTCGAGTGTTTACTTGAAATTTGGGCCGACGACAGCATTCAGTCGCAGCTGGACACCACGCTTGGCGATGATGTATTTATCGTATTACGACGTGATCACGTATGTTTGAAGGAGCAATCGTGCCCAGGCCATGGCCCTTGGGAGCAGTGTGACCATGGGCCAGCGGGGGGGGGTGGGGAGGGGGGGAATCGTGCTGAATCTTCCTGCAGCACGGAACAGGCAAACGGCCCTAGTGTGAGTGGCCCTCAGTTAATGGTTATTAGGGCTGGGTAACGCCACTGGTTTCACAAAACGATTCAATTCTGATTCACAAGGTCTGGAATCGATTTAATCTTCTATTCGATGCTGTAAAATTGGACAAGAAACCCTCTCACCTGCTGCATTATAAAGCAAATTAATGTTTACATTAAGAATTGAGCCCAAAGCAGTAACATAAATGTACTTTGTATCAAACTGTGTATTATAAACAACTTTCAATTTTAACCAGGCAGCCAGTGTAAATAATTGCATGCAGTTCGAGAAGTGAGCTAGTAGTATTTCAACCTGGATTACAACAAACCGACCACCATCACACCCGAAGAGTGCATAGCACACCGTGGATCATAGGCATAGCCTTAACAAATGAATGGCCCCATGGTTCTCCATGAGCTGTGCCCCCCCCCCCCCCCCCCCCCCCCCCCCCCCCCCCCCTTTAAGGAGTATCATTTTGCAAAGAGCAGAGATGCCCGATAATCCAATTTTAAGGAAACAGAAACTCTTTACTCCAGAAGAGTGGCAGCATGTACTGTACTCCACTTTTCATTTTCACCACGATTAAGATAACCATCCATCCAAATGAGACCGAATCTGATGGGATGTGATGAAGGAACTGCAGAGACAGACTGACTTCCAGAACACCAGCAACCAACAGGACAACAACTAACCCTTAGATAGAGGAAGGAAAGTTGTGTGAGCCGGTTTTTGCAGGACTTAATCCCTTTTTAACAGATTAGTTTAGAGGAAGTCTGGCCTCCATCCAAAACAATATAAATGTGTTGTGGTAAATTAGAATTAAGGATGTAATGAGTCTTTGAAAGCTCTAGACTTTATGCTGTAACAAACTCCAAGGCCATAGTTTTGGTACTTTCGTTCTTGGAGGAATCCAATGTTGGCTAACGTAGTAAAATCTTTAAAAAGACTAATAATACAACCACAACCACTAATAAGAAAACCACCAGACTCATGGGTTTAGAGGCAAGGTACATTTTTTACACAATATAATAATTCTAACTAAAGTTAACTACATCTGAAGTCATCCAATGGAAAAAAATAATATATATATATTTTATATATATATGTTTTATATATATGTGTGTGTTCGTACCACAAGAACCAGAATTGATATCACAATACAGCTGCAGAACGTGAATCATAGGCCGCCGTTGTGGGAACTTTACACATGTTTAATGCTCTCCTTAATAATGGCTGGCTACCAGAATACTTTTGGAGAACTAGTTGAGATACATGCACAGGCCGCCTCATCACAATTTGTCTGGGTCTTTGCTCTGGAGGATTAGAAACCCTTAAGATGGTGGTATTAGAGTTTTACAGCCCAGTAGCCTAAGACGTAACGCTATTCAAAGCTGTGCATTTTCCTAAAAAGAGCAATGGTGCCTTCATTAGCCTCTAAAGGGAAGGTAGGAATGAGCCTTAGCTAATGATGCAGCCCTGGGTCGACACACAGCAGGAAGGAAAGAGCCCAGCTGCTTGAATGAACAAGTGCTAGCCTGGGAACAGGGAGAGGATTAGGCCGCTGGATCGGGAAGATTCAACCTAGCTCGCCGAGCTAGAACAGTCGGCCGCGCTGTCTTTTCCCTCTGCTAGTGTCCGCAGAGACAATAGGCTTAGTCCTCCCTCCACCCCCCCCCCCCCCCCCCCGTTCTCCAGGCCCGGGGGTTATGATCACAAACCCATTACTAATGCATGGCCATCACACTTTAGCAACAGCAATTTACTGATTGCCATCAGTTTGGGCTGTGAGACAGTGCCCTGAGCCGCCGCCGCTCTGCAGAGATTTGAAGCGATGTGATTGGTCCGCCCCGGCGAGTGAGAACCAAAAACGCTTAGACAATCCCTAATCCGTGCGGGTGACAGGCAGATACAGTGAAATGAAGTGAGAAGAGGGAATAAATGAAGGGGGACTGAAGGCCAGTCAGTGCGAAAGGAGGAGGAATCGTGTGATGGTCTGAAGTGCCTCGGCAGATTTAAAGAAACGAAACCGGGTTTGGTTTTAAAAAAAATGCACTATGGCGTGGCTCTTAATGCAAATCTCCCCGACGCCCGCCCTTTGACCCCCCCGGGGGCCATGGCAGCAGTACTTATAGTGTGCACAGGGATTCCGCCGCGGATGCCAATTAGACGGCCCTCACAATACATAACACAACGGGGTTAAGCGCAGGACCCCGGCTGCTCTGCATGCATCGCAGCGCCCACCCGTTACCACGGTAAATACAGTGTCGAAAGGCGACCGTCGAATTCAGCGGAGAATCTCGACGACGCCGTCATGGCAGAGACCGTGTTTCGGCCTAGGAAACTGCCGATAACCGTGGAGGGGAAGGGGATGGTTTATGAGCACAAGGGGAGCACATTTGACTGAGTACATACGAAAAGTCACGTTAGCCTTTTGAAGACGAGAGCCTCTCCACCCTCAAAGGTTGCATTCATTACCCAGTGTCTCTCTATTTGCCCCGACCGCGTCTTATCTCTGGGCAGCCTCGTCTTCCACGAGAGGAGCCGCGCTCGCCAGGCTCTGCATTCCAATAAAAGCATGCAGCGGTTTATGATAAGGCCCTGCATGTTCCACATGCGATAAACCCCAGGCAAGAGTGAGACACATGTAGGCGCCAAACAGTAAAGCTGTAACGTTGCAGTGATAAAAGGGGGCTGCAACCGAACGCAGCGCAGTAAATAAAAGCCCGGAAAAGCTGTGAATTAAGGATGCGTTTTTCTGAAAAGCAATGCATAAAATTGGGAGAGGGAGGTAAGATATAGCTATTCATCCAGGTCATCATGACAACTCGCAATAAAACTGCCTTGTAAATTATTAGTTAGGTGGTGGTTGAGGAGGCTGGTACGATTGCTATGGTTGCAACGTCGTAATGGTGAGAAAATTGCAACCGAACATACATATCTTTATCGTGGTTGTTGTTGTCGTTATTTTAATCCAAGCTGGCCAAGCAGGTAGAGGCTCCAGATGGAATAAATTGTGATCTTCCCATATGATACCGCTACCTGAAAGATCAAAATCCATTCCCACCACAGCTGCTGGGAGGGTAAGTGCTTCTCACCACTGGAACATGCCAGTTATAGAGGGGTTATTTCTGTGCATCTCAGGCGGCGGCGACGCAGCGTATTCAATTTAGATTTTACAGACGAAAAAGACAGAGAGGGAATCTTTGTTAAAAAAGGTTTAACACTCCGTCTGAAAGGTCACAGGTGCTTTTGAGGGGGAACAGCACTTACTCTGTCTGAGACGCCGTCGCACAGGCTCGACGCACGACAAGGATAGAAAGAAAGATGGGGATTTTAATGACAGGCAGCAACAAAGAGCTAAACATGCATAAAGGAATGACTTAAAGCTCGCCAAAGCACTTATCACCTGTCACTTTGAGCGAGCATCTGGTTGCCAATCCATGGGAGTGCTTTTCTCTTTTTTTTTTTTTTTTACACCGTTCCCTCTTCACAAATGCATTGAAATTCAATCGGCCGCCTGGAATCAATGGGTTTTGAGGTGAATTACCTGAGCAGATTGGGGTTTTAGGCAGCTGGAGAGAGACGGCGTCACACGATTGCTGCAGCTTTGCTCTGCTCTGTTTGTTTTCCCAGCACTTTAGCTAAATTAGTAATTACCGTCACACAGCCAATTTCACCGTGGCCACTGTGAACTGAAAGACACACACCTGCAAGCGCGCGCGACAAACAAAAAAGCTTGTTAAGTGGTGAGCAAACTCTGGCAAGCTAATGAGAAACGCTGTCTTCAAATGCCTATGTCACCCCGGTGAACGAGGGAAAAAAAACAACAGGGGCAAAAAAAATAAATAAAAAACTTGGTGTTAGCACAGCTAAATTGTAGCTCATTGCAAATTGCGTGTGATCTGCGTCTGTAACGGAAATTGCCTCACAGCTACGCATTGATCCGTCCGTTTGTGCGTGGGTGCGTGGGTGCGTGTGTGCGTGGTGCGTGCGTGGCGTGCGTGCGTGCGTGCGTGCGTGCGTGCGTGCGTGCGTGCGTGCGTGCGTGTCAGGGGCGTGCGTGCGTGCGTGTCAGGGGCGTGCGTGCGTGCGTGTCAGGGGCGTGCGTGCGTGTCAGGGGCGCACGCGCGGCTATGTGGGTCAGGGGCGGACGTTTTAAAAACATTGAGATGTTGCCGGCACTGCGGCGGACCAGCTGTAATCCACTCACACGGGACCGGGCCCTCTCCACCCAACAGGTTCACAGTCTGAGTACCCTCGGCTAACACCTCATTTGGCAGCGGGAGCGACAACTCAGGAGGAGGCCAGTGTGTTGAGCGCTCCGGCAGAACTAACGGGCGCCCACTGGCATGCCTTCCAAGAGCCAGTGGGGGTCTCTCCATTCGCAGCCGGGTTGGCTGGGGACCGCCTCGCGCA
>NC_082396.1:4340197-4395197 GCF_031168955.1 Gadus macrocephalus | reverse complement strand
AGTGTGGCGCAGTCCAAAGTCTTGTTAAGCGGTTTGGCGACACTGCATCGCCCCTCACATGAGCTCCTTTGCCTGCTGTAGGAGAGTCCAATGCACCAGCTTCGCCTGTCAGGCGATTAGCAATAGGCCCTAACTAACCCAGTGATCCACGAGTTACAGCACAGGCGTTAAATCAACCGGGCCATACCAAACCGGTCTGCATACAACATCATTAAACCAGTGGATGGTAATGAGATAATCATACACCACGCCACTTCGACCGCATATTCCTATATTTACAATCGGGGTTTACTTCAGCGGATTAAACAGGCATCAGCTTTACCACTCGTCATCTCAGTGTATGTTGCAAGTCAATTAAAATCCTACGCAGCTTGGAATAATTTCTGCCAGTGAGACGGTTATTTATCTTTCATCCGGCTGATTTGCAGTATTCTGCAGTCCAATGTATGGGCCCTATCCTTCACGTAGTACTGTGCGTCTACAATGGTTGCATTAATTAACTAATTAATTTGACAACGCTAGTATGTTTTTTTAACAACAGTTCCTAAAACACTAAGCAATTGTTCAAATCAAAAAACACGCATTGACCTGCCCTGTGAATCAGTCCAGAGACTAAATAAGCACATTTCCCGTTCAATGTGGTAGACATAAGGACACCATCGGTTGTCCTCGGTGGGCAAGGCCCAAGGCGCTGGTCCCCAGTCAACCGCTTTCAACGAGCATTTATTTGCATTCGGGATTAAGAACCACTGAGGACACAAGAGATTGCCATAGAAATTAAAACCTCAGTGTCAATGGTTTGCTTTAATTTGCATTATCCTTTTAGTTTGCCTTTGTTGTAAGCCAGGAGCATGGCAATACACATCTCGTTTTGGTAGTAGGCCTTGTTTAAATAAAAATGATATTCAACATGTAATACATTATATTTCAAATATGTTATGGCTTATACATTCAGTTTATTGCATAGCCTAAAAGAAAAAATAATGATCCATCGTTTACTGTTGGCCCTAAAGCACTAAAACACTGTGCGCATTTGAAGGCAATGCAACTCAAAACATAAAAGTAAAAGCTCTACGGCCCAGCATAAAAGGCTAACTCAACCATTATCATTTTTGGGGGGCATTTCTTCATCTGCCTTGAAGCCTAACAGGGGTCTCGGCTGGTAATCCCACTACCAGTCGCTTGTGTAGAGTGTGGTGTGTGTGTGCCTGTCAACAAACACACACACACACACACGTCTCTTCTTGCAGTGCCTACCACCCCCATGTGGGGAGAAAACCATTGCAGCTGCCACAGATCCATCCTTTCAGCCCATTTACAATGGAGAGCCCCCCCTGTCTGTCTGCCAGCTCCCCTCCACTGTTAATGGCCCCGTTCGGAGTATCGTCTGCCCAGCCCCTCCAAAGGCAGCAGCAGGGGCTGAGAGAGAGGGGGGTGGGGGGGGTCTCACCTGACACAATGTGACACAACTAAAACTCGAGCGAGATGAGTGGGCCGATAGAGATGTGTTGGTCGACGGCCGTTGTCCCGCGTGCGGCCGGCCCGGCCTGTGTATTCAGAGCATGAATGATCCATTGTGTCTCGGTGTTGGGGGGGGTTTTGGGGGCCGTGCTCGGACTGGCTTGACACAGGCCAAGTTGTTGTGACAGATGTAGGTGTTGAGGTGAGGTGTGATGCAGATGTTGCAGAGGGCACGTCGTGTGAGAGTGACCGCACCGGAAATGGAAACATGAATTGCCGACCGATGTCATTTCGATTCATGTGTGGTGGCCGGCTGTATCTAGGGAGTTTAGGAGACAGACGACAGGCCTGAAAACACAATGGTGACACTAGATGGTGGAACCGTGTTTCATAATGCCGTGTTTACCCAAATCCCTACTGATTTAGGGAGAGTGGTTCAGCAACACTATAGGCATGACAAATGTAAAATGGGGACATATGCCAGAATCCTATAATAACAAAATCCACAGAGCAAATACATGAAGCAGCCATGTTTCAAATTAAATGCAGAAATCCCTGAATTATGCCTTTCTTCTTCTTCCAAGTGAATATAATACATGTAATAGTATCCTTTACCTTATGAGACTAAAAGCTATTCAGCTCCAAAGCATTTCTTTGACAGGCACGCATGAATTCATTTATTTTGCTGTGCTTTTTCCCCGAAGCATATCTTTCTCCGTTCGTGGCTAGGGGGCACATGAGATCAGGCCTCGTTATGTCAGCCTCACATGCAGTGCATCTGAGCGCGTTGAGCTCACAATGGCTATCGCTATCTGGCTTTGTGTTTGCTGCACACTCCCCACTTAAAAGGTACCAAGCGACTAGCTGTACACACACACACACACACACACACACACCTCAACACTTTTTCGAGGACGCTCAATTTAAATTTGCCAGTTCACATTAAATTCAGTGGAAGCCATTTCTAATACACAGGAAAGCTCCTGGAAACTGGAGAACCCTGTTAGTACGATGGAGAAAGATGTCCATCAGCAAAACACTATCTCAACTGCTCTTTTCTTTAGGAAACTGCGTGTGTGGGAGCCTGCGTTACTCGTGTGTGTGTGTGTACACAGTATGAATGCACATCATGTCTAATGCTGTCAAAAGTAGAAAATATAACCAAAATAATGTGCTTTTTGAATCACATCATTACACATGACATTGTTCAAATGTGCTTTGTTCAGGCATTTACATCGGGAGCAAGAGGCCTGTTCTGTCCTCTGCTGTAATCTGATGAGTGTGGAGCAAAAACAAGCCTGATGGAATTGGTTATTAGAAAAACACCTAAGCTAATTCGCCCACACACTATTGTCGGCTATGACTTGATGTTACCGCAGAACATCATCACATTGACAGGGCTTTAAATTAAATTCAAGCGTCTGTTAAGGTTAGTGTCACAGGGGAGGAAAGGACGGCAAGAATGCATATTAATTATTTGGTGATCGTAAGCCAATGTCATTGCAGTAAAGTGACCCGTGTTGTAACCAATGAGATGCATTATTCCACGTGGCAGTTAGGTCGGCTGGGTTCCTTCATTGTGTGGACATTTACTATATTTTTATGGAGAATTTAAGCATTCAAAACAGAACTGCACAATGTGCTAAATGTGTTTAGAGGTGATTTAACTTAACCAAATTGGACAAAGTGGACGTGAAAGGAAATATTTAAAGGTAAATAGCTGGAGTGATTTCCAGATTTAAGTTATTTTCTCTCTCTCACTGTTATTTTATAACATTGATTTTAACCGTCGCCTTGAAGGACTCCTGTTATCCCCACAGTCCGACAGAGGTCATATCTGTTTAGTTATTTTTTTATTCCCCTGACTCTAATCCACTACTAATGCAATACTGGCTGGACGGCACATGTTTAAATGGAGGAGAAAGGGAAGGGTGCTGTTGTAATGGAGTTACAAGGTCCTCAATGTCCTGATCTTCTCCTTGTCATTGGCTCCATTTTGAATGGCTGGCCATGTTGTCCATCGTTTACCTCCTAAGTGTATTGGGATCCATAGCGGCAGTCTGCCACGCAGCGTGGAGGTTATATGTAAGGACACCAGCCATTGTGTTGCCAGAGGAAACCTGCTGTTTTCTTTGGGCAAGGAAACTATATATAAAAATGAGAGTGGTAGTCACAGAAGTCACATTTTGATGATAATCACATATACTAAACAGACAATGTGCAATATAATTCGTTCCTGAAATGTATTGAGTGGATTCAGGACTTGGATTGCTTCTATCGCAGTGGATATTGAGGGTTGTGCATCGGGTTTTAAGAAGCTGCGACCGTGACAATCGCATGGGCCCTGGGTTGTGATTCGTCAGGGAGAGACAAAGCTTATTTTAAAACTGATTGTTACTTAACAGAAAACAAGCGATCTCAGGAACAGCATGCCACTGCATATAGGATTCCGCCCAAACCCGTTGCATCGAGGTCTGGAAAACTCTGGCCTTTCATATGCATAAGTGACCCTTGCAGAACCATAGAGAACAATGGCCTTCTTCCAGGCCCAGGGGTGGGAGAAGGTCAGCAAGCACAAGTTAGCTGAGAGGAAATCGTCTATTTTTGTGCTCAAAATGTTAGATAAGCAGGGTTGAATTATACAGCATATTACACATTTGAACATGGCATTCAAACTGGGATATTTTGGCAAATGAGGAGATCCCAAGGTGTATGTAAACGTAATTAGGTTTCGGAGCTCTGCACCCTTAAAAATAACACTCAATCCACACGAGGATTCAAATGTTATATTAAAAAAGGAAATGACTGAAATCCGCACATAAATGATGAGAGAACTTATCAACAAATGACCTGGATTTTAATGTAAAAAATTGTTATAGCTGGGAAATAATTCTTAACGTCTGCTTCTCTTGTGTTTCTTTCAGGGGTCTAACCAAACTGTGGGGATGGAAGTGAGAAAATAACAGCCAAGCTATGGATTTGTGAGTGGGACTGTGCCAAAGAGGACAACTAACCCCGGCCCTGTTGACATAGGCTGCGTGCTTCAAGGACAGGGACCCGGGCCACTGGATTACTGTTTTTCGACGGGCTCAAGGAGGCAGAAGAGGATTGTGCTTTAGCCGGAAGACCTGGAGTATAACAAGCCAAACAGGCCTGGACTGAGGCCTGTGGCACAGGACGCCGGCATGGTTCAGCCCAGCTTTGTGTCCACTCACCATGACTGCTAGGGCAGAGGAGCTAAAGGATATTTTGCTGCAGCTAACCCCTGTTTACAGAGGAACAAATATCAAGCGGCCCAAAAACTAATTTGGGGACAAGGCCTCGCACACGAAAAAAAGGTTTTCGAAAGCATCAGGAATTTTAATATTCTCTGGTGATTGCATGTTTTTGTCCCCGAGTGTGGATGCCTTTTCTCTGGGCTTATCTGCCATGGTAAAAGCTTTGAAAGCATGAGCTCCTGACAACAGAGTCGAGGTCATCGACTGAACAAGGATCCAGCTCAGCAAACATTGACCTGGTCGGGATATCCTGATAAACCCCCATCCTTCGAAACTTTTTGCTTTTGAAGAGGATCAGAACAAATTCTGGGGTGAAAATCATTATTGGATTTTGTCGGCCGGAAAGGATTTACCATCAACGTCTCGAACGTCAGTTACGGTAAATATAGGCCGCTGTGCTGCTTTTTCCGCTTCACTGACCAAAACATAATTTCTAATGAGACATGCAGGAAGAGAGGTCATGACAGGAATGCATAATGAAAGCGATAAATCAGCATTAGGCTAATTAATAGGGAACTACACTCCAATAGTCAGGGAAAATAGACAGCCAGTTCGCACCTACCCTGTTTGCTAATTCCAAGGCATCCATTTTGCACTGACTGAATTACTAAAATAAATATACGAAATGTGTGGATGAGATACAGGAAATCCAGAACACAACCGCGCCTTTGAATACCAAGTCATTGTAAAGATTAATGAATGCAATTCTTTGTCAGAACATAAAAGTGCCAAATTGCCACCCAAGTCTGTGTGTGTGTTGCCGCAATCAGTAGTTTGAGTGAAAAGCATAACATTCCTCAGATGGCTCGCGCTGCTCGTATTACTCCGAGAGAATAGCATCTCGTTTCTCATCTGTCGACTGAGAATCGTTTTGCATTTTTTTTCTCCAAGCTATGCAGAAGCCAGATAAAAACCTGAGAATTTGAACGGGAAGGGAGATAATTTAACACAGCGTTGCACAACACTTCACCAACAAAGGCTGACTTTGTTCACTCTTAAAGTCAGTGCTATGAAAGGCAGCCTTGAGATACAGAAATGTGTAAAACAACTTGGGACTGCTATTACATCCCGCAAGCTCGGGTCAAAAGCCACAGGACAGGGATCTGGTTCAATTCACTTTTTTCTTTTTCCTCTCCTCACATCCTGTTAAGAATATCTTAAGGACACAACTACACACTTAGATAATGCAAGTATTCAGTTAAAATACAATTATCACACTAAATTAGATAGATCCGCAATCCGCAGGCAACCCACTCAGACAAACGTTGAAACTGTGAGAGGAGCATTTTGCCTCTGATTTGAAAGGTCTCATGTATTAAACACACTTTTCCTTTCCCTCTTTAGGTTCTCGTGAGGGATTGACCCGCCGAACCAGACAGCTTCAAGATGGTGCCTCAGTGCAAGTCCTTCGTTCTCTTCCTCGTCCGCATCGGGCTCCTCCTGGGGCTGGCCAACCCCCTGGTCACCTCGGCTTCCTGCCCCTTATCCTGCCGTTGTGATGGCACCTTCATCTACTGCAACGACCGCGGCCTGACCTCCATCCCGCTCGGCCTACCCCTGGACTCCACAGTACTCTTTCTGCAGAACAACCGCATCAAAAGCTCCGGCATTCCCACAGAGCTTCAGAGGCTGGTTAATGTGGAGAAGATCTACCTGTACTGCAACAACCTGGACGAGTTCCCAACTAACCTTCCGCTGGGCGTCAAAGAGCTCCACCTTCAGGAGAACAACATTCGGATGATCACTCACACCTCCTTGTCCCAGATCCCCTACATCGAGGAGCTGCACCTGGACGACAACTCGGTGTCGGCGGTGAGCATCGAGGAGGGCGCGTTCAGGGACAGCAACCACCTCCGGTTGCTGTTCCTCTCCCGGAACCACCTGAGCACCATCCCTCCAGGCCTGCCCATGACCATCGAGGAGCTGCGCTTCGACGACAACCGCATCTCCTCCATCTCGGAGCAGTCCCTGCAAGACCTCATCAACCTGAAGCGGCTGGTTCTGGATGGTAACCTGCTGAACAACCGTGGGATCGGGGAGATGGCTTTCATCAACCTGATCAATTTGACTGAGCTCTCGCTCATGAGGAACTCTCTGACGTCTCCTCCGGCGAACCTGCCTGGAACTAGTTTGGAGAAGTTGCAGCTGCAGGATAATCACATTAACCGGGTTCCGCCTGGGGCTTTTGCCTTCCTCAGGCAACTGTATCGGCTGGACTTGTCTGGGAACAACCTGAGCAGCCTCCCGCAGGGCGTGTTTGAAGACTTGGACAATCTCACACAGCTCCTGCTGCGCAACAACCCGTGGCAGTGCACGTGCAGGATGATGTGGGTGCGTGACTGGCTACGGTCCTTGCCCACCAAGGTGAATGTACGCGGCTTCATGTGCCAGGGCCCTGATAAGGTCAAGGGCATGGCCATCAAAGACCTTTCCACAGACATGTTTGATTGCACCGACACGGAATTCAGCCCGACCTACGAGACGAGCACGGTCTCCAACACTTTCCCCCCCTCTCAGCCGCAGTGGCCCATATACGTGACTAAACGGCCCGTGGTGAAGGGCCCAGGCATAAGTAGGAACTACCACAGCACCACCACGTCCTCGGGCAAGAAGATGATCACCATCAGTGTGAAATCGACCAGTGTGGACACGGTGCACATCTCTTGGAGGGTGTCGCAGCCCATGACCGCGCTGCGACTCAGCTGGCTGAAGCTGGGTCACAGCCCTGCCTTCGGATCCATCACGGAGACCATAGTGCAGGGGGAGACAACAGAGTACCTTCTCACGGCGCTGGAGCCAGATTCTTCCTATAGGATATGCATGGTTCCCATGGAGACCAGCAACATTTACCTGTCTGACGAGAAGCCTGTGTGCATCGAGACAGAGACTGGCTCCCAGAAGTCCTACAACCCCACCACCACGCTGAACCGGGAGCAGGAGAAGGAGCCTTACAAAAATACCAGTCTGCCTTTGGCTGCTATCATTGGAGGGGCTGTGGCTCTCTTGGCAATAATTATGTTGGCGCTGGTGTGCTGGTACGTCCACCGGAACGGTTCCATCTTTTCCAGGAACTGCACCTACAACCATGGTCGTAGGAGGAAGGACGACTATGCAGAGGCGGGCACCAAGAAGGACACCTCCATTCTGGAAATAAGGGAGACTTCCTTTCAAATGATCCCTATAAACCACCTGCCTGTGTCCAAGGAGGAGTTTGTGATACACACGATCTTCCCGCCCAACGGCCTGAGTTTGTACAAAAGCCCAAACAGCGATAACAGTATTAACAACAGGAGCTAC
Organism: Gadus macrocephalus; assembly: GCF_031168955.1. NCBI lineage: Eukaryota > Metazoa > Chordata > Actinopteri > Gadiformes > Gadidae > Gadus > Gadus macrocephalus. Next base: position 4,387,161 of record NC_082396.1, on the reverse strand, counting down.
AGAGACAGTGGAATACCAGATTCAGATCACTCCCACTCATGATATTACGCGTGGACATTCGTACTCGAGTGCGTAACGTAAAAACAGAGTGAAAAGACTTCTACAAACACACTGGATCTATAAGACTAAGAAAGCAATGTTCTGTACATTTGCCATATAATTTATATTTAAGGACATTTTATGAAGATGAAGAACGTTCCAATTGCAGGCCACTGGTTCATCAGTGAGTGTTGTAACTAACTGCAATTCTATATTTTAGGAATTTGTAGTAATTTGTACTGTATTTGCGTTGCTTAAGGTTACCGACCAACTAAAAAGAAACTCTGTTCTACTGAGATATGATGACTTGTCAACTGTGAAAGTGGGTTTTCATTGCTGTGTTGAACAATCAGACTTAGAAAACCTTGTAGTATAAGCACAGGTCATATTCTAACTTTGTGACTGTTGGTAAAACAAAAAGGCAAAAAAAAAAGAAATGACATAAAATAAGGCACATCTGATCAAGTAATAGGCTAAGCGGGCATGCTGCTTACCTACAGGCTTTGCAGACGGTAGCTGTGCCCCAGAGACAAAATAAATGTTAATTCTGGTAATCTAGTATTAAAGTGGGATTGGGGAGAAAAGACCCACAGAGACGAGGTGCTTTCGTTCTGTTTTTTTTCCTAGTGTGTGAAGTATTCCTTTTCTGATTGTAAGAAGCGGACGTGTTTCAGCGCGGTAACCCGCGTGGGGTTTACCGTGGTGTTCCAGAACGGCCTGTGAGCCACAGCACAGGGTGAATAAAGCACACCACAACCCAAGAAACTCTCTCTCTGCTTCTCAATTATAAGTAGAGTCAAAAGACTGACACAGGACTCCGCCCCACTATCTATTTGTACAAGCCAAACAAAAGGCCAAACCACAATGGTGACATTCTTTAGTACCGTGTACCATGCGTCACTTTAGACACCCGGGCAGAGAAAGTAAAAGCTTGTTGGCTTTCATTAGAACACCACAGTGTCAGCGACTCCTTGTTATAAGTATTATTTTTTCTTATTATTTACAATTTCACACTTTTACGTTGCCACAGTTTAAAAATTAATTGTTCTTTACAATGGAAAACCAAAGTGCATTGTACGCCCTTTGGCCAGTCTTGTATGTGCCTTGATCCAATGCTTATTGTATTTAGCTTTTTAAGAAACCAGTGACTTTTTTCATACACACTTGAATATGAGAGATATTGGTCATATTGCAGAATAAAAGTGGACAAAAATTACTGCTTGTTTTTCTCTTTATGTCGACGAAAGACAAAGCGGGCTCCTTGACTTCGACCACCAGTCACCATTAATCCTTCTGCTGTCTTTATGCAACTCTAAAACTCTCTCTCTCTCCTCGAGTAGAAATGTTTTAATGGGGTCTATTTAATTCTTCTTCTATTAGTCAAGGCCAAAACACACTGCCTGGAACTGCCTGGAGGTAAACAGAACAGAGCCATGTCCCCGTCCTCACAGTGACCCCTCACTGCAGAGTCCTTCGCCCTGAACCTAAAACAACACAGGAACGGGCCCTAGTCCTTCCATGATGTAGTGTGACGCTGAAGGGAGAAGTGACATTGTTCTCCAGACACCGGCGTTCCACTCCACGAGACTCTCTCGCAGAGCAACAACATCTGCTCGGGGCTGCTGTTGTTCTTTTTCGCGCGGTGGGGCCATGTGTGACTTATCCGAAGGGCCGGAGAGGAAACAAAATAAAAAGAGAAAGAAAAATGGCGGTAGAGGAGAACGAGGCCTGTGGAGAGATGGGGGAGTCCGGGATGGGCCTCAAAGGCCACCGAACGGGGGTGGCACAGGGGGAGCATAGGCCCCGCAAGGACTACAAAGAACCAAGGCCGTTACAACATGAGTCCACGCTTCAGGCAGTGTATTTAATCACACAGCCAGAGCATGGCAAGGTGAGGAACCACAAACATTTGTTTAATTAAAGAAAAAAATTATAATTTGGATTCTACCTATTGAAGCATAAATTACACAGCCATTCAGAGCATTAAACGTGTACGGTGACTCATTTCAGGCATTCTGAGTCTGGCAGCCATAGTTATTAATGTGAGCAGAGCCTGCATCACCACTCTCACACAGCCACAAGATCTAAGCACAGCCAAAGCTGTAATTACAGAATGGGAGCTGCATAAATTCGCACAAGTTATCGAAAGCTTAACAGTACACCAATATACGCCAATGAACTTGAATGTCAGTTAAACTCGGCGTGAAACGGATGGAAATGGATGGACCGCTCTGACAGTGGCTGAATGCAATCACTGTCAGAAGAATCGATGGCAACACCTGCAATTGTGGTTATCTTGTTCTTCCATATGCTAGCATCATTGCAGTTTCCTATCGAAGCAGAAAATTATCTACTTTTGTATTGTGGAGTAATACCCACGATTAAGACATTGAACTGCAGCTGTGTTGATTTATCATTTAATAAAACTGTTGAATCTTCCTGGTCATTTAGGGTACTTACGAAGAGAGATGAACAGAAACAAATTTTCATGTATCGATGCTAGGGCAAAAGCATAATGAGAAATCTGATTGATACTTCCAGATTCTCCAGCAAACATTTAACGGAAATATCCCTTAAATGTTTAGTGTCCCTTCCATTTAGCTTTTTTCCATTTCTTCACTTGAATGCACCAATTACAGCTAATGGCTAATCTTTGTGTCCTGTCTAATATAATCGTTTGTCTTTAAAGAGAGCAAATGTTCGCTAGCAGCATATGGTAGGCCTACAAACCCCCCCCCCCCCCCCCCACCCCTAGCCCACATTAAACCACATCCGTTGTCTAAAGTGGTTTACCATCATGATATCACTGAAGACACACATATACATCACATCAAAGCCACTCATGGCCAGTATGTGTTCATATTGTTAGCCCGCTCCTTGGTTTCAGCAAAAGCTGCCCAACGGTAAGCAAAAGTTATTATCCATCGACTTCTTGCTCATCCTAATGAATGGGGCCCCTTTGGAATTGATGAATCTATCAACGGTCCTGAGACCTATAGCTGGAGAAGAGAAACCTATACTGATAACATCATTTCAGTTGATTTTCGTCAAGACGGAAGCCATGCAAGGCGACCTTCTGCCATACACACTGAGAGTGGGCAATCAGTTACTGATGGTCTATCGGTGGTTAGGACAATGCCCTGCTAATATCACAATGACTGCAGTGACAACTTTTCATTTCTGGGAAGGAACATCCTGCTCTTTAAAGAAATCACTTGTGTGATGAATTACAGCTGTGGCCAATCTGCCAGAAAAAGGAATGTTATTGTTAGTGTGAATTAAGTGAAATTCCTCCCAAGGAAACTAATGAACGACTCAGAGGACCGTACATTAAACAGAGCATGTCTTTGTCTTACTCTGGAGTGAGGGGAGGGGGGGTCGGGGTCCTTAAGTATAAAGTAAAATTAATGAACACGATTGCTGTCAACCCCCTACGACCTCAGGCATCTCTGTTGACCCCCTTAAACAATCTCTCCGTCTAAACAATGCCCCTTAATCACTCACACATTCTCCGTGCGGAAAAGTCATCAAACAACATAACATACCACATGCTTCTCTTTCTTCTTGTGTGACACACACACACACACACAGCCCACTCAGTAATGGTTTCTACTTGAATCAGGCCAGGCGATTTTAACTAATGATAGCAGCTTCTCTGTCCCCCCTCCTCAGCACCCCTCCCCCTTGCCGTTGCCTCTATTGTGAGGCCTCTCTGAGGCAGCCGGTCACATTTGCATCCCTATAGGTGTGAGTCTCAGTGCTCCTCGTCTTGACCTCCTGGTGTCCATTAGTAGGTGACCATGCTCTCTCTCTCTGCCTTCATCAGCAGCCCCATGTGCTGGACTCCAAAGAGCAGAAGAAGAAGAAACCAAGAGTGAACCCTTGACTGATGAGGTCGACCGGGGTCAGGTCAGGCTCCGTTCAAGGAGGTGAGAAATGGACTCAATGCCAACGCACGCGGACGTGACTGAGGTTTTGGGCTGCGAATTCTAATCGGTTACTCCTGCCGTAAGCGAGCACGCCGGTCAGAAAGGGGTCACTATTCACGGGCGGCCATTGTTTCTGAGGTAGGACAAAAGGAAAGAGGCGACGTGTGTAAATAATGACTTCATTACCTTGTGAACCGTGCGGCCCAGCTTGAGGCTGCTTCTGTCGATGACACAGAGAAAACCCTGTTGGACTAATTATACTTTGGATGTTAATGTTTACCTACTTTCATATCGACACAAGGCCCGAGGACCCTGAATGCGACCCGATGGCAGGGGTGGATTTGACAGGAGAGTGACTGAATTGAAATCATCCCAGTGGTGCTCATTTTGACGCTGATATTCAAGGCAAATCCTCTGTAAAAGTCACATCACGCGATATCACCCAACAACACTGCATATCACTTTAAAAAAGAGATGGGTAGAACAGGCACAGTCCCTTCTTACCACCGGTTCTAGAAAGGGTTGTTCCATCTGCACATATTCCCATGTTCATTTGGGAATATTGTGGCTTCAATCGAGTGCTATTTTCCAACGGCTGTTTTCCAAAATAAAAGCCTCCTCTTGATGAGGCTCTCGCTTGTGTACAGCGCTTCACATCTTGTACATCAAACAGCCCTCATATTTTTACTACTTCTGAATGCCTGCGGAGTGGTGCGGGGGTCCTGGACTGCCACAGCGTCTGTTGCTCTGCCACGTTCTAAAACCGAGTTTGTGTGTTTATACGCGTGAAAGAAACACATGTGGTAGCCGCCGCTATTCCGGCCTAGTCTGCTAATCCACCAACCCAGCGTCCGGTTGATGGACTGGAACACACGTCTCGACAAAACATGACCCTCGTAGCGCATGTCATAACAATCATGAAGGACCAGATGAACGATGAGCTTGTATACCGGTGTGCGTTTCACCATGGACAAAACACACAGTGTGACTCGCGATCACATTTTAACACTAAAAGCATGTGGTGGCAGCCAAGGATGGAGGGTGGCCTTGATGTACAAACAACACGTTTTATTTTCTATGGTAGCGAGGTCGCTGGTTTGTGTGCGTGTGTGTGTGTGTGTGTGTGTGTGTGTGTGTGTGTGTGTGTGTGTGTGTGTGTGTGTGATTGTGTGAGGGTGTGTTTGTGCGATTGTGTGTGTGTGTGCGTTTGTGTGTGTGCGTTTGTGCGATTGCGTGTGTGTGTGTGTGTTTGTGATTGTGTGTTTGTGATTGTGTGTTTGTGCGATTGAGTGTGATTGTGTGTGAGTGTGCGTTTGTGCGTTTGTGCGATTGCATCTGTGTGTGTTTGTGCGTGTGATTGTGTTTGTGCTTTACGTGTGTGTTTTCTCTGCGTCTTCATCTCCACAAATATGCATGTCATTAAGAGTCTCACAGATGGGATGGGTGGGGGAGAGGGTGGGGGAGGTACCCATCGGCATGAGGTTCCGATTCCTCTGCGCGTGACGCACGTACACTGGTGCCATCGTTGATGCCCACGCGTGCGGAATAACCCAATAATTCCCCCCCCCCCCCCCCCCTCTCCCCCATCCCTGCCATCTCTCCGTCGGCCTTAGAGCTGTCCCCCCCCCTCCGCCCCTCCCCCTCTCTCCCCCCCCCCCCCCCCCCCCCCGGCGGCTAGCGCAAGCTGTTGGGAAGGGGCGGGGCCAGAGATCAACGGGCGGCCAATGTCCAAAGAGACGCGTTTGACTGAGTGATGCGCTGTCGCCGGGGTGGGGGTCATTCTCTCTCCCCTCAGGCTCCCCCCCCCCCTCACCCTTCCCTCCACCCCCTTTCTCAACCTTTTCGCCAGCCGTTCACAACACCCGCTGACCTGGAACACGAGAGGGCCCGGGAGGAAAAAAAAACAACAGTAACAGAACCCCGACGTCGTCCTCCATCTTTATTAATGAATCCAATTTTTTGCCTGAGAGCACAGGAGCACGGCGGCCACGCTTCCGCCGCCCGTCTGAATTACCGGACATCAATACAAATGAACAGCGTGAGCCTGCGTCGCCGCGGCAACCGTCGGAAGATGACACAAGCCGCGGCGGGCCCCCGCATACGGGCCCCCCCCGACAACGGTCGTTAGTCCCATTTACGACGGCGGGCCGGACGAAAAATAAACCAAAGCACGGGCACTGATTGGGGTGCGGCTCTATGAGTTACACACAATATGTTGGGAGAATATCTGTGTACTTGAGTCGCTGCTATTGTGGCCATTAATTCCTGTCCGCCGTCAAGTGGTTTAGATGATGGGGTTTGAGGCCATACATCTTCCAATGCCCTTTACGAGATCAACCCCCACGTACCGCCGTAGAATTCAATCGACCCGGTGCGCCATTTGTACAGGGACGTCTGATGCAGGGGGAATCGCCGTTTGATTCCTAACGTTTTGGTGAGGATCCAGGATGTCTTCTACCTCCAGGTGGATCTGAGGGAGACTTGCCAGACCCAGTCACAACACGCACCTCTGTTTCTTGTACCAGTTCACACGCTGCACAGCTCCAAACTGGTAGAGTGTGTTTTCTTGTTAGGCTGCTGTCAGCCCGGTAATTTGTTTCGCCGGCTCGGAAAGTTGAAGAAAAGTGTGAAGTTGTGGTTCCGCTAAAAGCATCTTGACTTTTGCTCCCGGAGAAATCACAGGCTTACTTATGGGGAATAATTGGCAGTTGCAGCCATACAATATGTATGTTCAAGTCTACGCAACGTTATATTATTTAAATTCAAACCAGTTCACAACAACAAAGTTCCTCGCATGTGTAAAAAAAACTGAAAACTGATTGGAAGAGTCTGTTAATTGGAAGAATGACTTCGTTGTTTTTCAAACATGTTGGAAAGTACCCTAAACTCTGTCTGAACACAGCTCAAATGCAGCTGTCTGGCAGATTTGTTTTTCCTCGTGATTTGAAGACTTCTCACAGAGTACCTAAATGATTGACAAACAATCGGAATGAGGCCGGCTAATAAATCCCATCGAAAAGATAGCGAGGCAATCGCAGCCCATGTCGGTTTAATTTAACCTGGAGACGCCGAGTTCACTTGGGTAAACCAGCAGTCGGGCGCCGTCAAATAGATACTCGCGGCGGCTCCATCGAAAAAACACTTGAGAGACCCGTTTTACTAATTTAATTGCAAAAAACGCGCTTTACAAAACATAAAATTTGGCAGGTCATAACCGCGCTTTAAATTATCCAGCCACCGGCCGAGTCCCCGCACCACCGGGTGCACTACTACAATAACCAACAAAACTACAAAAAAATATCCCCGTGTCTAACCTTCCATTTCTTTCTAACCGGCCTGACCCGAGGCGACACCCCGGTCAAGGGAACATGCCCCCACCCTACACCCCTAACCCCTGGCTTCCCCCAAAGCAGAATCTCCACCACCACCACCACCACCCCCTCCACCCCCTCCACCACGTCACCGCCCCACTCAGGGGGGGGGGGGGGGGGAGAGGGGTTCAGAGTTCGGGCGAGTCAGCGATTTTTTTCGGACTGTAAATGAAAGCTGTCACCATTCATCACGCTGCGGAGGGGAGAGTCCTGACAGTCCAAGGCCCTTTTTATTACTGCCCTGTCCTCCGGCACACACCGCCCGGAATATCTCTTTCCCAGACCGCATAGTGGCATAGTGAAAATAAGGGGGGGGGGGGGGGGGGGGGCACCACAGCAGCGCCGCGTACACACGGACGCACACGATATTAACCCCCCAGAACGGGAGTCCCAGCGACGCCGGGCGGTATTGAGATGCACGCAGAGCTGCCATTCAAGCAGCGCTAAAAATTGTCCGGGACCGGGCTTTCTGAGGGCCGCTTGATGCAGTTAGCCCGCGCCGAGGGAGCAGGGATTCAGCGGTGGAATCCGCCTGCAAGTTTATGAGCTCGGAAGACAACATTGAAGCGGCTTTGGAGAATTAAGTTCATAGATAGCCCAGACACACACACACACAAGCCTAGACACACACAAGCCCCCTCCCACACAAGCCCCCTCCCACACACACACACACACACACGCACACACACACACACACACAGTCTCTCTCTCTGACGCACACAGGACTTCACACAGACAAGCGATTACACGCTGTGTTTTTTTTGGGGAGAAGCCACCGGTGAGCTGCAGTGGGTGGTGAGACGCAAGATTAATTAAAAGCGGCTGTCACGTCACGGTGGCAGTGGTGGGTCTGCCACACCATTACCGGGACGTCTGTGTGCGTGTGTGTGTGTGTGTGCGCGTGTGCGTGTGTGTGCGCGTGTGTGTGTGTGTGTGTGTGTCGGAGAGACTGAGAGAGTGAGAGAGAGAGAAAAGGAATCAGCTTCTACAAGTCCTTTCCTGCATGCTGGCGTAGAGAGAGAGGAGAGGTGAATAGTGGGCCTGCCTGCATCACACAAACCGCATCTCAGACATCAAAGGGGAGAGGAGAGAGGAGATGAGGGAGAGACGACAGAGGACATAGGGAGAGGAGTGAGGAGATGAAGAGGGAGAGAGGACAGATAGGAGTGAGCAGATGAGGGAGAAAGTGGAGAGGGGAGAGGAAAGGAGGGAGAGAGGGCAGAAGGGAAGAGGGAGAAAGAGAAGAGGAGATAAGGGAGCGAAGAGGAGGAAGAGAGGAGAGATGGAAGAGGGGAGAGGACAGAAAATATGAGCGAGGAGGGAGAGAAGAGGAAGAGAGGGAGAGGGTAGAGAGGAAAGGACAGAGGGAGAAAGGGACCGAGGCGACAGAGAGATAAGGGCAGGGAGGAGGGGAGAGGGAGGGCCGATTAAGCAGGGAATCTTCTCTCTCTCTCTGAATAAAACTTGAGTAATTCATTGTCGTGGCAGGCTAGGGATCGAGGGGGGAGGGGGGCTGAGATTGTGTGTGTGTGTGTGTGTGTGTGTGTGTGTGTGTGTGTGTGTGTGTGTGTGTGTGTGTGTGTGTGTGTGTGTGTGTGTGTGTGTGTGTGTGTGTGTGTGTGTGGTGATGGTGGTGATGGTGGTGGCGGTGAGGTGGGTCAAGGAATCTAAACCACTGTAATCCTAAACTCTCAGCTGCTTAAAGCCGCTCAAGTCGAGGAAGAAGGGGGCCGACGCGCGCGTCTGCGGACACCATGACACCCACGCGGCTTAAGCCAACATCTGCTGCGCTCCCAGACAAGCCAGACACCCACCCCGCGTTCACGTCTCGCTTTGTGGCCGAAAAACACGGGCACAGAAGAGAGAGTATTCACAGCAGTGAGACGCTGCAATCGGAGTGCAACCCTAAAATAAAAGTGATTCACAAAAGTGCCAATTATTAGGTAAATTGCTGACGCCTTTGGTAGTCTTTTGAAGTATAGCTTCAAGAGACGGTTACTACAAAAGACTAAGCAGACAGAAATTATTATTACAGGAGATCAGAGACGCGACCCTGAGGTTTCTGCGATTTCTATTTAAGTGACGACTTAATGTGGCAACGGTAAAGAACTGTGAAAAATAAATACAGATGTCTCTGGAACTTGAGACAAAGAGGATTATACACCCCCCCTCCCTCCCCACCCACCCCCTTCCTGTGCTCTGGTTTTTGGAGAAGGTGGCTGGCTAGAGGTGGCGGGAGACATTCACAGATGTCATTACCACATATTTCTTATTAGAGGTGGTAGCTTGATAATCGCGGCTGACACTGCATTTAAGCGCTACAGTGGCGGACGGGGACTTTATTAATTCACACTTCTGGCGCGGCGAGTCGGAGCAAAGTCTTCCTGCCACACGACGTGGGGGGAAAAAGCGCTCGGAGGTAAGCCTAATTCAGGTATAATGTATGTGATCTCGCGGTATCGTCTGTTACATCGCAGCATGTCACACCCCCCCCCCCCCGCCCCAATTAAAAGATAAACATAGAGCCAAGTTGGAGCACCACTATATTTTTCCAAGTCAGACTCCATTCGCAGAATGACAACAACAACTGAGCAGAAGAGGTCTGCAATACGAGTCTCTCATGTGTTATCCTTTTTCTAATCTCCCTCCTCTCGTCTGCCGTGGAAATTATTTCTGCAGAGATAATGATAAACAATGACTCTTGCGACCGACAGCTCCTGTTCAACCTCCCGTCTCCGAGCCCCGGCCAAATGAGAACTACTCCTGAATAAAAAATAAAATGTTCATTTCACATTTCGTTAAGAACACTAATTAATAAAACTCCTTAAATATGCAGACATTTCATTGAAAAGAAAACTAGGGGAAGAGAAAAGAAGGGGAAAACACCGAGCTCGATCCCGGTGGCAGACCCATTCTTCATTTCCTAATAATATTCCGGATTATTATTAGCTAGGGATGGAACTGACAAGGAGGAGCTTGATTGGTGGGCTCTTGGTACGCTAATGAAATCCACAGATGCACTCTGGGTGTTGGTGACAAATGTTTCAGAGGGGATCCAGCCCATCTATAGCGTACACTGAGGTGCCGCACGGTGGATCCGCTCCTACCGGAATCGCGGAACGGCTGAATACTGAATAACAAGCTGCAGTCGAGTCCCAACTCTACTTTCCGCCCATCACCGGATTAGGGTCGGGTCCCACCAGAGATACATCCGCGTCCTACTCTGTCCCTTTTCTGACAATCGTGTGGTCATGCTCAGAAAAAGGGAGAAAGAGAGCATGCCATTATACCTTATTAAAGTGGAAATACCTCAAATGTCAGCGCTGATGTGGGGACGCGCGAGCCACCAGCGCTTCTGATTTACATCCCCAACAGTGCAGACAGTGTGTGGGACATTTGCAATTCCTAGGCAACAGTAGAAAACTTTTCCGGGAATGTCGTCGTGGCCACTAAAATCCATGGCACTGAAAAGAGAGTGAAATAGGGTGTATTGCATATGCAATTAACACAAAAGAGTTGTTTATGATATTAAGATAAAAAAAATTATGTTCCAGCAGTCGTTATCAAAATTGAGTATAAAAATAATATATGTTGTACTTTTATTTTATTTTTGGGCAAACACTATTGGCAGACATTATTGTTGTTTTTTTTAACGGACACTTGCAATCATCAAAAATGACACGTTTCATATCTGCCTGCTGTCCCCGTGCCTGGGCATCGCGAGCCGACACCGCAGCCAAACGTTTCCAGACCAGCGCTAACGGGACAAGGGCAATGGCTTTTGTGTAAAAGTCACGGCAAGTCGACAATGGGGCCGCGACCTTGGTCATTAATCACTTGGCTTTTCCTTGTTGTGCGCAGACATGACACCAGGGGCAGGGCTGGCCGAGAGGGAGGAAGGGGGCAGCACACGGAGCCTCCGCCTGGGACCGAATCAGGGGGCCATGAATGGAGAGCCCCCCCCCCCCCCCCCCCGGTACCAGGTCACTAATCAAATTAGCTTGATAGCCAGGGATCACGACGGTATGCATTTAGTGGCCCCTCACCTCCATTGTCCCCAACCGCCGAGCCAACAGTGGGCTCCATAATAAGTGACAGACCCTCTTTTTGTCGCCGGACCCATTTGAATTTGGTCCCCTCCCCGGGCTAAATGATCAGCACGCCTCATGGCAGGAAACTGAATCGGATCCAACAATGAGCGAGACAAGTCATTGGGGACCTTCTGAAGACGTCGATGTCCGTTCTCGAAATGAACGCCAAAAAATAATAAAAAACGAAACGATTCAGATTGACATGCAAATGGCTAGCGTGGGCCAGATGGTGGTGGTTTTTGGGGCCAAATCCACTTAGTCAGGCATAAGTAATGGAGGATATTATAAGCATGACCACCCCGTTATTAGATAAGACATGAACCAGGGGATGCTGAGGGGAGATCTGTCCATCCATCATCACTGGGCTGATCATTTAGTTATCTGTCCCCTGAGGTGTGCCGACACATGCCTTGCACCAAGTCCCCTGTGTGTGTGTGTGTGTGCGTGCTTAAGTCAATTGATTGAAATCTTTCTGCATGCGTTAAAAGGTTATCCATTTATTTATCTATGTATGTTTATTTGGTGTGAGTGTGCACGTATGTTTATTTGTGTGTGAAGTGGTGTGTGTGTGCGTTTGTGTGCATGCGCATGTGTTTATGGGTACATGTGTGGCGTGTGCGTGAGTGTGCACGTGCACACCCTTGAGGATGCACTGCCTTTGCTGTGTAGCATTTTAATTACCCCCGCGATGACAGAGTAGCTCTGGCAGGTTGTGTGTGTCTTTGGGCGAGGATAGGAGAGGGCAGGAGGTGTGTGTCTTGTGTGTATGTATGTATGTGTGTGTGTGTGTGTGTGTGTGTGTATGTGTGCGTGCGTGCGTGCGTGCGTGCGTCTGTGTGTGCGTGCGTGCGTGCGTCTGTGTGTGCGTGCGTGCGTGTGTGCATCTGTGTGTGTGTGTGTGTGTGTGTGTGTCGGGTGAGGAGGGGGACCTTAATACCAAACCCTCCCCACGGACAGGTGCTCCGTGTGGGGTCAGCCGGCAGACACAGCGTCGAAGTCACACAATAGCCGCCGTCTGTTATCAAGGGTAAGCATTGGCCAGCGCGGCTGTTGGTGGAGGAGCACATGGCCTCGGTTGACTCTGGTGGTCAATGATATGAATATTTAATGGGCACAATAAATTCTGACACTTCTCGCACGCGAGGCACGTGGGCGGCCGAGTGGAGGATTTGCACTCCCTGCGGTTCCCTGGGAGGCTTACCTCCGACCTGAGAACGATCGCCCGGTCTTAGGGTGTGGGATGAGGTTTCACTTTAATGTCTCTCCACCACAGAGAGGAGGCACTTTCACCACTGGGTGTATTCTTCTGTGTGAAATTTGTCACCTCAACGACCACTTTGAGATCACGTTGCACACCGAAGTGAAATATGAATGCGAAGTCGGTTCATACATTTAACACCGGAAGAGAAAAAATAATCTAAAACTAAATTGAATCGGATTAATGCGCTAAATGATTGAACGGAAAACATTCGACCGCCATTCTTTCAAGTATTAAGTTCTCAGAGTGCCAAACGTGAAAGTGTTATTAGTGTCAGCCGATACAGTCCACATACTTAATAACGTGAAGTGGAAATTGCATCGCAAAGTGTCAGAATAAGAACCGGCTAACCAATAAATATGCAGGAATTTTTCATCCCTGAATAACGCTGGTGAAAAAGGAGCTCAGATTGCAGTGTTGAAATCACAGGGTGAGAATAAATTGCTGTTTTTAGTTGGAGCTGAAGAGCAAAAAACATATACTTTGCAGCAATATTGGTGTACTTTCTATTGACTTAAAATGCAACGTGCGTGCCGCCAAACTTTTCTGCTCCGTTATTAATTTCGGAACGATGTATTTGTGAACATCGTCACAGAAAAGCCCAAAGAAACAATGTCACAGTGACCTTGTTTTTAATAAACCAAAAAACACTCAAAAGATTCAGAATAAATAAAAGGGAATAGCTGTTAGTTTCCACTAGTTAAAACGATGGTTAGATTGCACATTCGTTGACACTGCCTTCAGTTAGCGAATGTGTGGGTCGCAGTACCCTAGAAATGTAACAAAAACACTGTTGATTAGCCGTATTGCTAACCGCATGAAGAGAATTACAGAAGAACTGACTTGAGTTGCTACCCGGAGAAGGGACTTTTTTTTTTAGTACTTCAAAATCTTTCAACCTCGACCATATTTTCAGTTTGTTTATGGTCCAAGGGACTAATGCAGGCAACACATTTTAAATTGGTCCAGTATTGATCGATAAACGCTAAGGCTGTATACCGCGAAATGGGCTGCGATGATACCTATGGGCCAATAGCACCCGTCAACGCCAGCCCCCTAAAAGTGAATGTCTCCTCCCACTGAAAGGCTCTGACTGTTCTGAGGCTCTGGAAACATTCTGGAAGTATCCCTACAGAGAAATACAACTTTCTGATCCGGTTTGTTATACGTCTAAGACTCGAACAGGGAGAAGTCTCGCTCTGAAATCGAACTGTTTCAAGGACAATGTCCCTATTGTCATTACGATTTTGACTCTCCTTCACCAGACTACTCTAGAGATCCCTAAGCTGCATTCAACCCGGCACTCCTTAATTCAACTCTCACTCACGTTTACCACCATTCTCTTTCTGCAACCCCCTCTCTCTTCACTATCTCCCTTTCCTCTAGACCAGGTGTTCTCAAACTTTTGACAGCTGAGGGCCAATTTAGGAACCCAAAATTTGACTGAGGGCCGCCAAAGGAGGAGGGAAACACCGTCAGCATCCCAGTGGTGAAAAAAAACATTGCACCGTGGACCTCTGGGAGTGAGGTCAAGTGAGGTCTATATCACAAAACTGAAGGTTCATCCTTTCAAAGTAATGTACAGTCGGATTAAAACTAACAAATAACAGGATTTAATAGATAGCTAAAGAGAGTCGACTTTTCTCTTTATATATATTGATATTTTTGTTAAAATTAATATTGATATAATAATAAAAAAAAAAAATACTGGCAATGATGGAAAAGTATAACAAAATGGGGAACGACTTCACGTGACAAATTAAGAAAGAGGGAACAGAAATTGTTTGCTTTGCAAATCAAAACATTATCTTACACATGTGGGGAACCACCATCAACCAGTTCTTAAAATTCATATTATTGCGCAAGGGCTTTCATAAGTGCGCCATAAGCTAAATCACCATTTTGTTACCTTATTAAGCAATAGATAGTAATTTAACTGATTCTAATTTATTTATTTAAATGGAGGGCACTCTGGGTTAGATGTCGGGCTGACAACCTGCCTGGAGTTTTGGTTTGGATTGTGGAGATTCACCATGCTCTCAATCGTGGTGAGGTTCAATATGGACCATCCTTCCTAGACGGATATACCCCGAGTACAAACACAGCCTACAAATTTGCAGGGTGCTTTTATCATGTTAGGGAACATTGCTACAACACGGGCCATCAATGGCGAGTCTACACGGGGGCCTACAGGGGCCAGTGCCCCTTTAGACATGTCCCTGGCCCCCCCTGTGGCCCCCCCGTGATGACCAAATGAAATAACCATGATTTTACTGATTTTACGGGACTAATTTGAAGCAACGTTCTACACGGGTAACTTAGAGCGGCTAACCCAAACACTGTGCTGCTGCTTCTCGTTAAATGAGAGCTCAGCGACTACTCTTGGAGAAAGAGCCACGATTTCTCCTGTTGCAAGAGTCGAAGCTAAGTAAAACGATTTCATTTCTTAATTGACTTGTTGTTCTTATAGCAGCTGTCGTGAAATGAGGACAAAACAGTAGAACAGGGAAGTTTCCTTTGCGCTCTTTAGACTGCAAGATTGCAGTAACCTTTCCTGTAAGCTCAGCCTTTTGGGAACACAGTTTCCCCACACTGAAACTGATCAAATAAATAGGAAATGGCACATCGTTTTGCACTTTGTTGTCACTCTGGAGTACAAAACAAATGTTTATAAGATTTGGATGATTTAGTATCCCGAAGAGGAGTTCTCAATGTTTTGAAAGCTGAGGGCCAATTTAGGAACCCAAAATTTGACTGAGGGAGTGAAAAAAAACATTGCACCGTGGACCTCTGGGAGGGAGGTCAAGTGAGGTCTAAATCACAAAACTGAGGTTCATCCTTTCAAAGTAATGTACAGTCGGATTAAAACTAACAAATAACAGGATTTAATTGAATGCTAGAGAGAGTCGACTTATCTCTTATATTTATTTAATTTATGAACTTTAAATTAATTTTGTTATTAAAAAAAGAAAAAATATATATATATATATTTTTTTAACTTACATCTATAGTCATTGCGGGCCGCCAGGAATGTTTCTGCGGGCCACCATTGGCCCGCGGGCTGCACTTTGAGAACCAATGCTCTAGACCATATATTTTATGGAAAGGGATCCTTTCCATGAAGTTGTCAGTCACTAATAATATCCTTCTGAACCTGTCAAAACAAGCACTTTTAGAGGACGTCCATTGATAGTGCAACTTTGCCCCCAAAGGATTAAACTGCAGCCCATTTGGCGGATTACGGCATCAGCGTTCCTGCTCAATACTGGACCAATTTCAAAAATTCTTCAATCTTCTTTCCCTCGTCCCTTGGACCCAAAATGATCGGAAAATAGGGTACAGGTTGAGGAATCCCTTGTGTATCCTTTAAGAGAGAGCGTAATTAGCGAGGGCTATTCTAAGCGGGTGCCCCGGTGTGTTATTGCCGTAGCATCCGCAACCAGGTTGCCTTAACTTGCGGCTGTCAAGGGGGCGGGGTTGGTGCAGAGAGCTGAGGGTGCCAACAGCCTCCTTTGTCATCTGGAGTGTGGTAGCCCACTAATGAACTAACGTAGTGGAGATGTGAGCGAGGGAAGGTGGCAGGGGGAGCACTTCAAAGCAAAGGAATTGAGAGAAAGAGTGAATAACTGCGCAGCGAAGATGGAAAAGAAAAAGGAAGCGGGAGAGAGAGAGAGGGAGTGATCTTCTTTTTTAGCTCTTATTAACACACAGACAACTTTATGTCCCAGCGAAGTGAAACCTCAATACCTGCCTGTGACAACCAGGCGGTACCCTGCGAAAGATGTTTGTGTGTATGTGCCTGTATGTATGTATACATGTGTGTGTGTGTTTGTATATATATGTGCATAAATGTTTATGTGTGCGTGTATGTGTGTGTGTGTGTGCTTGAGGTTCATTCTCCAAGCTGGTTAGTGAAACACACTCGGCAGGGGTGATAGGATGACAACAGATGTTACAGGTCGAGAATAGATGCGGCAGCAAGCAAGCACACACACACACACACACACACACACACACACACACACACACACACACACACACACACACACACACACACACACACACACACACACACACACACACACACACACACACACACACACTTTGTCCATGCCCGCAGACTTGATAGAAATGTAATTTCACAGACAGCCTTCAGCAGAAAGAGAATATAAAACTAATTATATCTATACAAATGATTAATATATTTAAAGAGATGTCATCTACACCCTCAAGGAGTACGACATTCAAAGGGAGAAAACCTAAAATATATAAACATACAAATTATATATATTACCGCATAGAAATTACCACCGCATGTTGCCATAAATTAAAATCAGAATAAATAAATAACTGCATTTACTTCAATTAGTTGTCTATATTCTTCTCTGTAAGGTTTGGGCGGCAATAGTGTTGTCAATGTTGTTCTGTTCAAAACGTAACCAGGCTGGATCTGAACTGACTTGGTTTGATAGAGAAACAAGCGGATGGCAGTGTGATTTCTTGGTCAAGGGAATGCTGCCAAACATGAACACGGATCTAAAAGGACTAAAAGGTCTAAAAGGCGCACACATTTAAGTCCTGTAATTGAGTTCCTGTTAGCGAAGGTTTTTTAAAGGTGTATTAAAGAATTTTAGTGAAGGAGGTGCTACAAAAGCATGGAGCAAGCACACCAATACACACAAATAAAACAGGAAATATCAGTCAACGTTTTGAGTCAAAATCCCATCGGTGTGTTGACCAAGGTCAGTCCAGGGCTACAGACACTGACGCAAGAAAGGTCACAACATAAGGCCAGCAACAAAATGAATACATTAATACACTGCCACGGTGAATTCCCCTCTAATCCTCAGCTGCAAAGTGATTAACTTTCAAAGCCCTTTCGAAGGCCAGCATCGCACTCCTGCTTAATCTAAAATCTGTCGGACATTAGGCATAATCATTGTATGCTTTTTGGTGCTTCCAAGTCGATTCTCGTGTGAGCGAGGGGAGGGTGAGTGTGTGACCGAAACCGAGGTACTAATGCCCTAATTGTGTTAAGATAATGCACCTGATGAGGACATTTCACAGTCTGGTTTCATTTTAGACGACAAGCTTCATTAGTCTCCTTCTCCAAAATGGAGGCGGCGGAAATGTGATGCTAAATGGCCAACGGGCGCTAAGAGCCATGCAGGGACCTGTAGCACGCATCATAAAGCCCCGATATTAATTAACATCAGTTGCACGGGAATTTTTATTGGGTGATGCCTTTTTAATTGACACTTGCCACCGTGACCGCCCATTTCCAAAAAAGGTACCGCCGTGTGGAGTAGGAGGGCAGAAAAAAGACAAATTAAAGTAAATTAGTTAAGAGGGGATGGTGGAGATCGGGGGGGGGGGTCCTTTGCAGAGGAGAGGGCGACACACACGGGGGGCCAAAGGACCTCGGGCCCCCTGAGGGCCTGCAGACTACGGGGAGCCAGTGACGCCTGCCAATGGGAGATAGCGTTGGGGGAGGCGGTGGCGAGATGCCCTGCGCGGCTGCCTCAGACAAAATGGGAGTAGGGAGAGAAAATAGCCTGGGTCAGGCCCAGGCAGCAGGATCAGCTTTAAGCAAAGAGCTTTTTCTCTCCCCCGGAAGAGGCCCTCGGATATGTGTGGAACAAGCAACTTTTGTTCTTTATTTACATTCGGGGCTGGTTTGGCTGGGATGAATTATGGACCCTATTTCGGGATGTAATGGGGTTGATGCGGAGGTGAGCCAAACAGCGAAAGTGAAACCCTATAAGTTTGAAGTGGGGAGACTTTGAGATTATTAAAAGGGTTTTCAGGAGTGAGTCAGGGGACTTCTCCCCCCCCCCCACGATGACCAGACATCACGGGTGAGGTGCGTTTGACCAAAGACAATCCCTTCTAGTCAGGCGAAAAACAAATTAAGAAAGGAATCCAGACAGAGCTTTAGTCATCAACTCACACCCTGCAGCCAACTAAGGTAAGTGGAGACGACACAAAAACCCAATTTTAAGACGGCTTTATTTCGGCTCATCTTCGAGTTTAAAATGGCTGAGATGTAAACCATGGCAGCCCTATCAAAACAGCTCATATCTAAGAACTTGTTTTATGCGGATAGAACAACTGTAAAATAATATGGAAAACTGGTATTGTATTGTTTAAGGATTTTAATTCACTACGCCGACATTTTCCCATGGATTTTATTTTAAGCAAAAAATATATATATATTTTTTATCTATGAATTGAGGACAGAATAGTAGGAACTTAATGAAGATAGACAAACGTAGACTGATGTGTGAGAGGTAGTGGGGTTGTGTGAGAGTGGTAGTGATTGTCCATTCATAGGCACGTCCGTGAGGCTTGACCTATATAGATTATGCACATCTCTGTAGGTACATCCGAAGCATCCAATTATCAGTTTCCTCTCCTCAACCAAAAGAATATTCCAGAACCATGACCCAATTGAACTCAACTTCTACACAACATATCACTTTGTTATATCCAAACCAATAAACACAAAACAGGCACACACACACACACACACACACACACACACACACACACACACACACACACACACACACATACCTCAATATTAAGCGCACCTGTGGCATCAAATTAGGAAAGGCTAACACCCATTACACATTCATTTTAGATAATACAGCTTACCAATTAACACAGGCAGACCCATCGCAGTGGGGTTAACGCAAAGTTAATAACATTCCCAGAGTTGGCAGGGACTAGTACAAAATACATTTCAATTTGGTTGACTAAGGTTTTCCCATGGTATATTTTGAAAGTTAAATGAGTAATGAGTGAAATAAGTGCCTTTTAATAGAACCAGCCGAACAGGATGCACAACGGCCACAGGCTTTATGCATGACTTTGATGTTATCAAGCTAATGTGTGTATTGTGAATGTTATGTAAATAGAACAACCACAGGCCGGTCCAAAGGCCTACCAGCTACAACGGTATTAGTCGGGCAGGTATGCGATACCACATTTGTAACACGCTATACCGGATGTTTTTGCATTTTGGTGATTTTGCTGGGGAAGACATTGGCTCACAAGGTTTGCTTCACATGCTCACCCTCTTGCTTATACCCACCCAAAATACAAGGAGTCCCAACAGGAAAGTCCCATCAGGGATTTGAACAATACAAGGATGTGTGTTAATGCCAGCAAAGCATGAATTAGGGAGGAATGAATCGCTGGGGATTAGGAGGTTGGCCAGGGACGCCCGATGCCAGCATCTGCTCCGGAGTTTACTCGTGGAAAACAAGGAAATGTTGCTAGGCATGTATCATAGGCTGGCCTCTGTGAACAAGGCAGCCTGCAGTGTTAATCTGCAGATCAGATATGTGTCGAAACAAAACAAACCTGGTATTATGGGCTTGTTTGAAGAGGGAGGTGCTGAAATTACATTGGATTTTGCTTGTGTTAGAATGCCATGGTTTCTCAGTTAATGTTATAGTACAGTAAAACAGTATGTTTTACTGTTTCTGAATTGATTTGCACATTTCACATTCCCAATTTCAGTGACCAGATTATAAATGTGCCACTTAGGGTGAACAGAAATATTTGTTAAAAACTAATCAAATAACAAATCAAAGTGTGCCATTTTCATGATTATATCAACAACAAGGTAATGTCATCCTATTTGTGTTGGCTTGTTGTTATAGTAGGCTATATATGGACACTGTTGTCACAGATTGCTTATTTATTTTAATTAAATTACATAAATAATAGATTGAAGTGAACCCAAATTATGCCATTGACACAAATCAATCCCTAATTAAGGTCTAATTAAAAAAACACCCTCCATTGGCTGTATATTGTTCCCAGTGAAAGATGAAACCTCAATACCATCGTCGCATTCAGCAGTCTTTCAGTCACACACAATTGAAATCAATGGCCATTGCAATTTAAGACAATGCAGTGCAGGCGAACAAGCCATGTTTTGTGAGAGTCAGCATCAATTTAAAAAAGACAGCGACTGTAACTAAACGAAAAAATTAATCTAAGGGAGAAATAGTGATACGTTTAGTCAATTTTATGTTTGCACCCATCGTCATAAAATCCACATTAACTAATAAGCTATATTCAATTTGGAAAAAGAAAGTTTTAAGACAATGAAGCATGGCATTTGAAGAGTGTGCATATCACTTCCATAACAACCCATAGCCTACTTTCAGATACTTTCATTAACACAAGACTCAAGCCTAGGTGGAAATCCATTTCCTCTATTTCTGTATACCATGTATTCCAACAGTTTTCAGTGCCATTATTTATAGAGCAATGACGACAGACCAGAAGGTGGGTTGAAAGAGCATGTATCTGGGAATGACACGTAGCTTGTGGGTTGAGGTGGAGGAGAGGGGAGGGGAATATCAATATCCACACCGAAAACAGCAAAATATAATGAAATCTTATTCAGCCGCAATTCAAGCTTCCTTCCCCAGTCGACACAACCAAAACAAACAGCCCTGCCTTCCACACCAGTAGAGCCACCAGTAAGGGACACAACCGACACGTGCCGGCAAGCATTTATCATCATTTGAGTCCTCTGGAAGCCCTGCTCTTGTTGGCCGTGTTAGTCTGAGTCCGCCGAGCTTTACCAAGGGCTCGAACACAAATCACGATGCATGCTGGAATCACAGTTTGGATGTCCACCGCAACCTTCCCCGTCACGGTACACATTCGTCAAAAAACCGCTGCAGACTCACAGAGAGAGAGGGGCGAGAGGAATATTGATGTTGTGTGATAACATAATAACAAAAAAAGATCTGTGTTTCAAGACCGCTGCTGGTGGTTTGCCCCCGTTGGTGAAATCACCAACGCACGAGTTAACGTGCGAGAGTTAATTCCAAGTCAACAAAACATTCTCACACAATCAATAATCAATACGGTACATTGCAGAAATCGTAATAACAACGATAGCAAAATCTGTAACAAAACCCCTATGCAAACAGATAATTAAATGGTTGCTTAATGGCTAACAAAAGCCCGAGGAGAGGATGGGGGACGCGGGGGTGCAGTCAGGAAAGAGGAGCCCGTCGTGTCCTCCACGCGGTCATTAACCTTTCTCCAGCACTGGCGCTGCGTGCTTTGTCCCTCCCTTCCCCGTGCCCATGCCCTGTTAATGAGCTCTTTCTCATCACAGCCATTCGCCGGTTTAAAAAAAAAATCTCCTTTTGTTTAATGAGAAGCAGCTTCAACCAACCTCACAAAGAGAGAGGAGAAAAAAAGCTGATATTCTGTTTACTTTTGAGAATATCTCAGTGTGTTGCACCGCGCGGAGCGGGTTTGTCTCGAGCGTCGTGGTCACAACACACACACACACACACACACACACGCTTCTCTCCGGCGTGTCACCGGGTAATTAAAGTGTGTCCTCAAGCTCATTGGTTAAATAAGTGTGTGGATACAGATTTTTATTTATGTATTTTTAACGCTCTAAAATAAAAGTTGATGGCATCACCTCATTTTTCATCCGTTTTCCTTTTTTTTCGTCCTCCCCGTGTTGCTCAGAGCTTCTAATTATCTCCTGCGTTCAGGGGTGATTTAAAATAGGCCAGTGACAAGATACATTGAAGGAAGGCTTCCACCGGCCCCCTCATCTGTTTCCATAACCTCAGCTGTCGGCTTTACTCCACAAAACTAACCAAACACCAAGCAGTTCGGACGTTTGGCACACAGGCCTACAGTGTGATATAAAACCAGTCGGGACCGGTCTCGCTGGCGGTGACAAGATGGTCAGGTAATTATCACAAAGAGCACAACTCAGAGCAGAACCAAAAACTGTTCATATTTTTGTCTGGAAATAGAATAAGAGGAATAACAGCAAGCTCAGAATTATCATTGAACACTGCGTATACTGTAAGGAGTGAAATTATTGCTAATTGTACTTACAAGTATGAAAAAAAAACACACACATGTCAATAAGGTTTTGTGACGTGAGAACATAAAGTATACACTATTAATTTAAGGTTTGTAAACAATTAATCATATTCATATCTGTGAATATATATCCACAATAGCACATTTTTGTGTTTAACAACTGTGAAACCTTTGTTGCGAGCTGCGGATCTGCTTTCGCACATTTGTCAATCTCATCTTCTGGATAAAGAATTGAATCACACTAAATACTAAAAGGCGTTATATTACTGTATTAAACAAGTAATCATAGTAAACATGAATTATATTAGTCTTTTATGTCGGTCATCTTCATAGTGTTTATTAGTAACCAACAACAACTTTAAGCAACTTCAAATCACATCAGTAACTGATCAGTCACTTGTTATACTTTAATAAGCATCAGCAGCCAAAGCAGAAGTTCCACCACTGAAGTCTGGGAACAAAGACCACACCCAAGGCAATCTCTCCTCCAAGCCTAAAAAGGTGTGTCTAACCCCCTTTCTCCTCTGTCTTTCTCCCTCTCTCTATTTGAGCACAGGAACCACAGGGGGATTCAGTGTAGCATGAAGACTCAGTGCACCGAGACCGGAGCCTCGGCCTGCACCTTAGGAGCCTTAGCTCCCTGGACTCTTCAAGCCTTTCCCTGTTCTTTACTCTGAATAAACCAAGCGTTAAGCCTCCAAATGCTGTGGTGCAGGCAGACAGTTTGACACTATTCATCCTTACCAGTTTATTAGAGATGTATTCAATGAATTAATTGCGGTAAATAAGTGCAAAGTAAAACCCCAAAAGATATTTAAGAGAAAAATACATAAATATATACAGGCCTATATACTTTGACACGTCCTCTCTGGTTTTGATTTAGGATTTTTTTTAATGTTTATCTTTCCACTAGCAGATATCTGTCAGAGAGAAATCTTTTCCTAAAGTGGTTTTGAATGTTTAATAGAAATAAATGTATATATATTTAAAAGTGCAAGGCTCAAAATAGTTATAACCAGAAAGTATTTCCATTGATTTGCAATAGATTTCCTATCGCAACACATCATCACTCTGCGGCTGTGGCTCTGCTTTTATAATAATAATAATAATAATAATAATAATATATTTAATTTGTAGAGCACAGAAATCTCAAAGTGCTAATAGCTCTCGCTGATTGGAAATCGCCATTGTATGTCGTGATTGGCCATACGAAGGATTAGCTTCTAAATTTTGGGTAAAAATTTGTGGCGTCGTGTAACAATAGTGCCAATGATTTGTGTCTCAACATCAGTTTGTATCCACAAGTTGTGATCACCAAATCCACGAAAGCAGACTCACAAAAATGTGTCACAGTTTCGAGACACGACAATGCGCAATCGTGGATACACATTCACAGCTGCAAATGCGATTTACTCTTCACAAATCTTAACCTACGTGTGTATCGTACATTTTCACCCCACAAAACTTTTGTTTCCCAGTGTGCATTTCTTCAATTTGTGTAAATAACATCGGCCCTAACTCCCCTCCATACTCATAGGAGAGAAGGAACCAACAGCGAGTTGTCCTGGCTGTGAAATAGAGGCTATAGTGGGCGCTTCTTTTGGAGGATAAGGGACCGTTTAATCTTTATATTGCCAGGTTGGGGTAGGGGGGGGGGGGGGGGGGGGGGGGGGGGGGATAGTGTACGGGTGTTGGTTTGCACAGGTCCATCCTTCCATCATCTCATAACCCACCCCCTCCCCCCCCCACCCTGCGATGCTCCCACGCGTCGTCAGCACATAGCGATAACTCGGGCCAGCACGCACAACAACACATAAAAACAACGCAGGCCCATAATTACTCGCTACTTATCTTTAGGCGGACGTGCTCCTGGGCCACAGCTCCCCCCCCCGTTTAGGGGGCTGCGGCGGCGGAGAGGGGGGGGGTTAAGGGGGAACACGCCGCATGCATTGCTGGGAGAGGGCCGGCCGTGACTTTGAGGACGCTGCATGTATACGTTACACAACAACGTTATGCAGAGGCCATCAGTGAGCCTTTCAATGGCTACGTCCTCCTTATCGTAAAGGGGTAATTAAACAAGGACGTAACCCCCCCCGACCACCGTGTTGCAACAACCGGGGAGCCGTGTCTGTCTCGGTATTGGTCAAGGTCACCGCGTCTCCCCGCCACGGTGCGAGGTCGTCTGATCTTGCGGTCTTTGTTTCCTGGGGCAGGGTTGGGGCCGAATTCCAACAATGGCTCGAGTATTGTTTTTTCTATTTTCAAGAGCAAGTGGATCCGAGATGAAAGATGACTCGATGGGACATAATTAGCAGTCATACGACGCCTGCGCTAATTCATTTCTTAAGATGGTCGTTTTTTTTTTTTACTTTACTACAATCCATTCTCTGGGTGACCTTTAAGACGGTCCGCTCCCAGCCGTCTAGGTGGCAGAGCCGGGGTGGGTGGGTGCGTGGAGAACGGGTTCTATAGCAAGGCACCGGATGTGAACACACTATGGATGCAGCGAGGTTAGCGAGGTTCGCAATCACTGACTCTGAGACGGAATGTAAAAGGGCTTTTAGTGAGTGTCTCAGCGTAATATGGCGTTTTTGGAGTAAAAGTGGTAATTAAACGTCTGACAAAATAGTAGGCGGGATGTGATTTGAGCTTTGCAGCGCTTGCCAGCTGTGCCTGTTGCACTTCCATAAGACGGAGAGGGGAACGATTACATCAAAATCATCGGTTGAATGCTAAGCCAGCTTTCCACAGGTTGGCCCCGCGACTGTAGAGGAAGTGAGGTTTAGTACATTTTGATGTAAAAGGGTTAGCAAATAAAAAGTTTTTAACAAAAGGTAAATAACAATGCTGGGGTATGTTCTACCGAACAGCTTTTCGGCCTGCAAAGAAGTAATTTGGCTCACCTTGAGACTGAGGACAACCTGGTTTCCCAAGTTTCGTTAAAACTAAAACTAAGTGATGGTTGGAAGAGAGTTTAAAAACAACCTGAATTCTAGAACCAGGCAGAAGTGGTGAGGGTGGACCTTAATATTGTGGCTGCGAAATCCTTTATTGTACTGATCTTGTGGCCTGAGCACACATGCAAAGAAACAGTCAAATAATGCGACGTTTGGATATCCTTTGGCTTTTGCTATCCATTTTCAGTGTTTTAAAAGCTCTCTCTGTTTTACAAAGTAACTGCTACAGTATATCTCCACTTTGTTGAACTACTGAGGAGAACAGGGGGAGAACATCAATTCTAGCAAGGCCTTATTTCTGGTCAAATGTAAGGGGCGCGGGTCCTTTAAAACAAGTGACGTTTGACGGGCGGTGAGGTCACTGATCACCAGGCTATCAGGGTTGCAACTTTCACTGGCGAAACCATCTCTAGGTCAACACATGACAAACAGCCCTGTCACCTTTCATCATCTTGCTGAGCGTTTCATAGCCGTATTCCTTCCTTTGAAGGGTCATTCAAGCAGAACAGAAATCCAACAGAATGCAGCCACGGCTTTTAAAGTCTAGCTGCATTATCTTCATTTCCAGAAGCATAACAACTTGGCAACAGCATTGGGCAACTGTTTAGAATTTTTACCCTAAAGAAATAGTGGGACCAAACATTTGTAATATTCATTTTGAAAAACCATTGCTGAAATTCACTGAATTCAGATATCAAATAAACCGGGTATTATGGTAAACCAAAAAAATATGCACATTCTCATGCGCTTTGTTTTTGTTTTCCTGCTAATCCTTTGGTAAACGATTTGGCAAAGCACAGGGGATTCTCGGAGAGAGAGACAGACAGACAGATTCACACACACAGAGTGAGACAGATTCACACCACACACAGAGAGAGAGACAGACAGACTCAGAGATAGAGAGAAAGAAAGAGAGAGCGACAGACAGACTCACACACACAGACACAGACACAGACACAGACACAGAGAGAGAGAGAGAGAGAGAGAGAGAGAGAGAGAGAGAGCTTGTGTGTGTCTGATTGAATAACAGCCCTAAGTTAGAGACTGATTGACGAGAGAGGGGCTCGGGAGGCAGTCTGCGTACAGTAAGCCGAGACGTGTGCAGCCAGACAAACATTTCCCAATCAGCCCCCATGTGGGGGCTTTTATTAAGTACCGCCACGTCAGAGTCTTCCCCCCCCCCCCCCCCCCCCCCCCCTCCAGGGCTACACCGCCTCAGTCCGCAGCTAATCAAATTCACGGGCCATCTCAGAAGCCATCTCACACTCCCATTATCATTAATCTGAATGGCGGTCTCATTGGCACTGTGGTTAACGAACAATGTTAGGGCTAGGAATTCAATTTTCCGCAGTTGGCGATTCAATTCGTGATCAATCGCCGCGTCCCGGGGATGAGAGATCGTCAAACGGCGGACTCCTCCATTGTTCCATCATCGCCGGTGACCCAGATGAGCTCCGCGCTCCCATTAAGAGCGCCCGTCCGGGCAGCTGCGGCGCCCAGGGGCCAGCTGACGCCAAATACGGGCCTTCCTGTTGATTTCCATGGCAACGGATAGGGCGTAAAGGAGAGTAAAGGGTAGGGGTGACCGGGTGGAGAAAAAAAAAACGTATATGAGGAAACTCTGCCGGTATGGATTTGTAGAAACACCGTCGCTGTCGGAGAGACTCGATGGAAGAGCGACGCAATAAAAGGAGAAGGCGAAATCCCCGTCGGAGGACACCTTGTATACAAACTTTGATTAAAATAGTTTTGTTTAGGGATTCAGTGATACAGACATATGATATACCGTGAGAGAAAGGATAGGATGAGAGGAGAGTTATCTTTTTATTGAATTGCGTAGGGGTGTAGGCGGGGTGGGGGGGGGGAGGTTGGTTCACATAATGGTGTGCGTAATATGAAAATGGATTGCATTCGCAGAGTTTAGAAACCTCTCTATTCTGACACCGACGCCCCTAATAAGTGGGTCTGGCCTTGTGAGCATAGGGATTGAAATAGATGTGTTCTGGGAAAGCATGCTGCGATTTTTCTCTCTCTATACTACATAAACTGCACTGTCTGGCTGCACCACAGAGTCTATTGAGACAGAGTGCCTGCCAAAGCAGCATAAGAATAATAGCATGCTGCCATTTGTTCCTATATTGTTACACCTGCCCCACAGTGCAGCTCTGCCGCTGTGGAATTGTAGCTCGACGCGCGCGTCCCACAGACACCTTGGCAAAGCACAATCCGCAAATGGAAGGGGGAAATGTGTGTTAGGCAACCCATCTCGCTCCCCAGATGCTCCTCTAATGAACGTCAGAGTGGGCCTTCGTCCATTTGTGGACGGGGACAGGACGGGTTTGTGTTGTGTTGCGCGATGGTATAGTGTGCGCTCGATGCCAAGTGAGTCACCCGAAAGGAATAGCGGAAGCATGTGTTCCCATTATCCTGATTTAACACAATTTTTAATACAGTTGTGTGTTACACTTTTTGTCCATGATAAAAAAAAAATAACATTACCGCAAACATAATGTAGCACCACCGGATCCGGGTTTTGGCAAGTAAAAATGATTGAACTAAGCAGAAAATACATCTGCGCTTCCCCTACACTCTGCAGAAAGTGTTTTCTTAGGCCGCCTTTCCAAGAGTGTGGAGGTCCCCTTGTTCCCACCCCCATTCACCCACCAGTGATCCCCCATTCCTCCACTCAACTGTCCCCAAGGGGGAGCTGGCAAATATGAATGCACTTATTTGTCTCCTATTGTGCGGCGAACGCCCATTGCTGTGCACGTGCTACGGCCGCTTGCCAAGCTTAGCTGCATGCTTGCCCTTGTTAGCTTGGGTTACTTGGTAACGGTGCGAGGCTAGCCTACATCTACAGAGGGCCCTACTGTAGGCGTGGGGGCCACCGAAACATAAAGACTGAGGCAAATTGCATGAAATGAGGACAAATTACACAGAGGGTCTCTCGAGCGATTGTCCCTTTTGTATCATTTTATCGCAGATAAAGGCAAAAGCGATTCCCGAATTTCCCGTCTGGGAATAACAAAGTGCTATCTTACAGCAAAGCGAATGGTACGACGCAGCAGATTCGGGTGCAGCTTTCCCCAGTCGCAGAGGAAGGGGTACTGTAAATATAGCTGTGTTTACCCCACCTGAGAATCCGCCCAGATTCATTTCCCCCCTCATTGTACTGGGGGGGGGAGTGCTCGTTCAACCCACTTCCCCCCCAGCTTTGGCTTGACGTCAGTTTGTCATGTGAGATATAAAAAGACACTGATAAATGGGAGAAGCAGATGTGGCTGGTTCCAAGATGCCATCCTTTTAATCTGGCTTCCTCCTTCGCTCTCAGCCCAGAAAAGGAGAACACACAACAGCACAATGTGGACTGGGGACAAAAGCAGCGCCCGGGATAGGGGAACTCATGCGATCGCGTTTAGAAGGTTGCTCAATGACAGGATGTCCACTCCTACTCTGGCAAAACTCTTTTCACCTGAGCCTCTGCGATGGCCTGGTCACAGACGCCCAAGTTGAACAATAGTGTACGCTCATTTTCCCACAACATTGAAGATTGTTATTCCTCAGTTCAAACAGTCGGGAAACATCTTTAGAAATCTTTGCATCATTGTACCTTTTAGCGAGAGATGGTAATCGCTGTAAAACTCTCAGGTTTAATTGTGTGAAGAGTGAATAGATGCATGTCATAGCCAAGGAGTTTTTAACGCAATACGAAGCGAGAAGGGGAGCAGATGCCAAAGAGTGTGTGTGTGTGTGTGTGTGTGTGTGTGTGTGTGTGTGTGTGTGTGTGTGTGTGTGTGTGTGTGTGTGTGTGTGTGTGTGTGTGTGTGTGTGTGTGTGTGCGCGTAGGAGGGGGATGCTCTGCAAATCAGAAGTCACACATGACAGTGGCGTCCCTTCTCTTCCCATGTTGGAGACAGACTAAGACCCCCTTCCAAGGCACTGTGAACTGATCCTGATTATCCCAGTGGGCCTTAATCCCCATAGGCCGGCATGGCCGGTCTACCCACCGTCACCCACCCCCTCTCTAACCCGCCCGCCAGAAAAAGACTCACTTCAGTGGACAAGGAGTCCGAGACGCTGTGCCCCTAAACTGTGAAAACCACCACAAAAGGGAAGCGAGGAGAGAAAGAGACCCCCAAATCCACCCCTTCTTCCCCCGGGCTTCTCCATCCCCCAGCGGTCTCCGCCCGTCACACCCGGGAGAGCAAAGGAGCACAGCCTCATCCGAGGAATCCTGCTCAATATCCTGGGATTATGGGGAGGCCCGCTCTGCAGTCCTTCTCTCCCCCTCCTGCTAGGGCTAATTCAGCCCAAATTCGTCTGCCAGGGCCAATTGTAAAGGGTTCCGCCGCACAAGAGAAACAATCAAATAAACCTAACTTTAATCCCTTATGAGCTCATATCTTCCTAACCCCCGCTTGTGCCTCAAATCCCTTTTCAGAAAGTAGGCCGCAGAGTTCGTTAAAAAAACAACAGGGCGCGTTAACGTCTGCACAAGATAAAAAAAAACATTTAAAACGCGCACTCGCAATGCACCAAAATTTCAAGGATAACGCAATCGAGGGAATACATTCAGGAGATCAATGTGACAGTTCGAGCTCTGACATGTCCTTTTGTTTGGCCCTCTCTACGCAACATGAAACGCAACCAAATAAACTTGTCTAAATGATGCCTCTACGGCGCACAATTCCACACACTTGGAAGTCATAAATATATGTCCGGTTAAGCCTTTTGGGACTGTACCTTTGATTAATACAAATTCAGTGGGTCAGTTAAAACAACTGACCCACGCCCCTTACATTTGACAGGAAAGTACGCCTTGCTAGTATTGATGCTCTCCCCCGCAGTGTAACAGACTGGAGCTATACGGCAACGGTTGCTTTGTTACACAGAGAGTTTTTAATCCAAATAAAATTGGATTGAATGTCAATCAAGTGAGGATCACAAAGAGAGCAAAAGATAAAGGGCCCATGCAGACCTAACATGCGTTCAAAGGACACAAGGTTATTTTAAACGTGGAAGAGGAAAAGTGACTCGGGGGCAACTATGTGTACCAGGGTACAGGGGGCCCAGCTGTAAAAATATGAGCGCGCACGGGACCACCACCCATGTAGCAGGCATTGTGTGTCTGTGTGTGCGACAGTGAAAGACTGCTCTATTGCTACCATCCCCGCATCCTGTCATTCCGCCCTGCCTTTCTGCTGCCGCACACAGATGTAAGCCACGTTCATTCTGCCGGGGTCTCATAGTGGAACCCGCAAATATCCTTCACAGGCAAATCTGCGCCTCTCAACACTTCCTCTAGAGACTGTACTCTTGTCGGAAAATATGATGCGGAGACGTTCGGTCTGAGCTTTTTCCCTCTGATTCCTCCCATATTGAAAGCAGAGCTCAGCCGCACACCGTGACAAAGAAGGGAGCCGAATCGAGAGCTACTCTCCTAAAAACGACGGCGTCTTTCATTGGCTTTATCGCATTTTATTTTAGCCTCAAAAGATTTCCTCTTGCTAGCATTTTTGAAATCGTTAGTCATTTGAAAAATCAAATTAAACACGTGCGCGGCGATTGTTTAAAATTGAGGACAACAACCCTACGCCCAGAGCCCTCACAAAAACACCGGCGGCCAGGGAACAGAAACGCTGTCAATCAACCGTCAAACATGTCCAGGCCATTATGATATTCATCCGAGACGTCTTCATAAGTTAATGTATTTAAACCGGCTCAGCCAAGCCTTTGTTGTTTTATGTCTTCCCCTCCTCAGCTCTGTTTGGAGGGAGATAGGCACCCTGTTGTTGTTATTCTTTGTCGTAACCTTGCCTGGCACCCCTCCATAAAAATGACTCTTAGAAACTTTGGGTAAATTCGAACGCTTAAACCGTTAATGCGGCTTTCCCAGGCCATTAGCCGACGGCCAATCTCCTTTTAAAACGACACCTGCGTACATAGTTTGTTCGTGTTGTCCTGCATCCTGTTATGCCCGCTTGCTCGCCGATCGCCTTCCTGTTATGGCGGTCGTTACGACGCGGTGGCTCGCAACTTGAAAGTGATGCAGACGTGTAGCGAGCGCGCGCGTTCACGCACCCTCCGTCGCGAAGATACATCTGGAGATGTATTTGGCGGACGAGAGGGAGAGACATGGGGGGGGGGGTGGGGAATGAAAGAACCAGATGCACATAGGGGCCTTTGAAAATCTGCCTGAACGACTCGAGTGAATAGATTATATCTTTTTATACAGAGGTAGGTATGTAAATCAAGCCGCTGGGGAATAGTTCTCTGGCACTGTTGGACCAGTATTCTGATGAATCTGTTGGAGGCCGTGAAGAAAGAGATTGGGTTTAGTCAGATGGAGAAGCGGAGTTAACACATCGCTTAAGGCAAAGGAAGGAGGACTCATCTAACTTCCTCTGGATAGGAGGGGGGAGACCCAGTCCCCCTAGATTCCTAAGGCACACAGCCCGCAGGACAAACAGCCATCTAGCTCACTAGATCAGGCGGTAATGACATTCAAGTGCGTGGCCTGGAGGGTTTGGAAGGGGAATACGACCAGAATGGCAGGGTTGTAAGCTTGTGCATGAACTAAAAAGAGGTCAGAATGTTTCAATCTTAACAATCCCCCCCCCCCCCCCCCCCCCATAGGAAACCCTGTCTGATGAGGAGGGAAGGGATAACTTCGCCACCTTTAACTTGGCTGATGGATGGCCATCCTGGGAGACCTCCAGCTGTTGGACCGGACCAGAATAGCTCCTTCTGGCCCCAACTCTGTGGCCTCCGGACCGGGAGCCCGGCGGAGGGAAGGGCGTGAAACACACACGCGTGTTAGAGGACCGCAACGGCACTTGAAACTGTTTGCCTTCAAAAAAGTTACTCAGCAGATTTTGACAAGTGAAAGCGCCGCTGCTGCTGTTACTATTTATCATCTTTGCTCTAAATAAACCGAGCCTGATTGCTTGGAGGACAGGAGTGCAAGCAAAGAACTTAAGTTTGAGCCGTCCGCGCCCAGGCTTATTGATGAGGCTTGGATAAGAAGAACAGGGTAACAAAAATGTTTTATGCTAAAGCCTCGGTTATGAGATGCTCCCCTTGACCCATAAACCCGACATAAGCTCTACCACCACTAAATTTTGCTAAACATCTAGAAAGATTAAGCTTGGTTAGCTTGGTGCACCAAACACCCACATAAAAACCCCGCTGCCAGCCAAGGAACAGAAAGGCCATTTGCTATTCCACTGTATGTGCTTGTGTTACTGATAAAGTGTGCTGGCGTTGGCTAAGCGAAGCACACGTTAAAACAGGCACTGGTGTTCTGCTTAATGATGCGGCAGGTAACATGGCCCCCACTCCGACACTGGGAGAAAAGAGTTTAAGTAAAATAAATAAATACCAAATAAATAAAAGACCTGGTTGCCAAAAAAAAGCATGTGATTTATTCACAGCCTTTAGTTCCAGCACTTCAGATGCTACATCATGTGAAGCAGAGCATTAACATCACATGTGCAGGTGTTTTTTCTGGGCCCTCATCCATTACTCCTGATTTACATTCCCCCAGCCTATGCAGAGCTGTAATTTCAGCCCCAAAGAGATGCCTGTTCCCCTTTGCGAGCAGCCATTAGTGTGTGTGTGTGTGTGTGTGTGTGTGTGTGTGTGTGTGTGTGTGTGTGTGTGTGTGTGTGTGTGTGTGTGTGTGTGTGTGTGTGTGTGTGTGTGTGTGTGTGTATGTGTGTGTGTGTGTGCGTTGTCTGTGTGTGCGAGAGAGAGAGAGAGTAAGAATGGGTTCAGCAAATGTAGTAGGGTTCAGCAAATGTAGTAGTCGTGCATGCCTAATTGTGTGACCTTGGGAAAAAATGACCACGCCATTTTACCAACATATGTACTGCCAAGTAATTCTGCCAAGAGAAAAAAGAAAAACGGCAACAAAGAAATAAAAAACATATATCTGACCAAAATATGTTCATACTTTGGCACAGAGTTTGTCGTGAATACCACCTTCAGAATGTCACAGGAATGCGTTTGCGTTTCCAAAATGGGTGCGTTGTGTTGTTATGGTAATATCTCAGGTCTTTTTTCGGAGTCTATTTATGTGTGTTTACTTATGAAATATGCTGGGATATTATGTGGTTTTTTTCATCTGTGTAGGAGGAAAAAGCGTCAAAAAAGGCCAAATGAAGTACTTCCAGAGCGACTGAGAGATTACCCACCGACTCTGGCTCTGGCTGCTATTCCCCTTTCTCTCTCGTCTCCCCCGCTCCAAGCAAAATAACTTCATTACCGCCATAACTGATTCATTGCTGCCAAAGAAGGCAACATATTGAAAAAAGGTAGTCATACATTTCAAATAGCACCTATGTCGCCAAAAAGGGAGCGTATTTTAACTTGAGTCATAGTCCGCTGTAGAGACTATCCCCAAAACGAGAATGTAACGATCCGTTTTTTACAAAACTCGGTTTCGGAATATCAAGAGGAACTGCGATATCATTATATCCCACTTGACCAGGGCTTAGCAGACGCTATTACTGTTATTATCACAGTCACAATTATAATGGCCAAAAAATGATGCTCTGGGCGGTAGGGCCGCCTTTGGGGTTTGCCGTCGAACAAAGGGGACATTTGTTAAATTAATTTAATTGCTCATGCTAACCTTGGCTTCCCAACTCCTCATCAACTCTGGTCAAAATTAATTACAGTTTACTGGCACCTGGAGCTCTCTGCTCCTGGAGCACTTTGGCTGTCCTCCTGCTCCATTTGTCTTCAACCATCTCAGGACGCCCCCCCCAATCTTAATAAGCTCCTCACGAAACAGAGGAGCGGATCAGGGGATCGCAAGGCGAGCGCAGCCCTGACAGCAAGAGCTACCACCCGTGTTCGCATTTCAGAGGAGGAGAATTTCATGATTAATAGAATGTCGCCGAGTGGTGCGGATAGACATTTAACTAGTCCCACGTCCCAGAGAAACCCATTTTGCTTTCAAAAAATGAGCCCCTTTCAATTTTCGAGATTACATAAACCTTTATATAACAGAGCGGGAACAGTTAATTTGGGTCCTTTTGATTGTCGGTTGGTGCGTATTCTGACAGATCAGATGTGGCAACCAGAATGGAGTCTGTTCTGTAATTCACTCAGCGACGCGCGGCTATAATGGATCGAAAGAGGCCTCAGACGCATTATCTTAGAATAGGCACCGTGAAATGTGCTCTTTATTATCGAAACGGATAGAAAATGTGCGTGGACGCAGTCCTCCTTCACATGGATGAAAAGCAATGACAAAAAGAAAAAACCTGCGTTGCCAATATCGGTACCAGCGAGATGCCCCCCCCGCCGCCCTCCCCCTTCTGCAAATCCCTTAAACAAACACAATAACAAAGAGATAGGGCACAAATAAGGTTCTTCGACGGTGGCTTTTAGTTCACTCGTGGGGGGTCGGTTGGATCTGTTTATGTCTCAGAGCAGGGCGTACACCCTCTCGTGGAAGCGGAACAAAGGAAGGACATGGGATGTGTGTGTGTGTGTGTGTGTGTGGCGGCCGTGTACCTGCTGATGGGGGCTGATAGTCTCAGCGAGACACCGGTAACAGGAGCAGTCTGCACAGGCGTCAGCACAGGCCCTGAGATCCCCCTCCAGGGACAGGTCCCAACAAAGGCCCACACTTCTACAATTACCCCCACCGAGGGCCCGATAAGACAAGACGAGAAACAGTTATGTCTCATTAGCGCCTGCTGTCGGACTTCTTCATGGCCCGAATGTGCCCGAAACCCGCCTGTAATTGTTAATGGATTCGCCGTGTGTCGCGGGGGCCGCGCTCTGGGTTATTTAAACGGCCGTCTTTGAGTGGCCGACGCCACAGTGGACACTGTTCATTTGGGAGGAAAAGAAGACCCAACTCAAATGATTTTGCCTTTCTTCACGGCCCGCCATTAAATCCCAACTCAGCCGAATGTGTCATATTTTAAAATGTCAATGTCACAAATTGAGTCGCGCTGACCCATTAAGAGGTTTGTTACGTAAAACATAGTAAACATTGGACAGTTTTTACCTTTACTTTTGAGCGCAGCAATTATTTTTTGTGAAATTGTTTTTGGTCCATAGATTCCTTCTAGTTTGCCAGTGAAACAGCTCGCCTGAATAACCTGCCATAGCTGGTACACCCTGCCTCACTCTAAATAAGGCTCCCACGCACACATAAAAAACAAACTTGTTTTCAGAAGAGTTTGTAAAGTATGGATATATATGGGCATGTGTGTGTGTGTGTGTGTGTGTGTGTGTGTGTGTGTGTGTGTGTGTGTCTGTGCGCGTGCGTGTGCGCGTGCGTGTGTGTGCGTGCGTCTGTGCCTGTGTGTGTGTGTGTGAATTTACCATAAAGTGAATGACTTCGACTCAAACTGAACGACAGCAGAGCTATTATTCAAAGACACAAACTAGGAGATATTGAACAATGACAGACCCCATTAGATCAGAAGTCCACTCTAATATAGCCGTTCCTACTTCACTGCTCGTACCTTTACGATTGTACGCCCGTGTGCCAGATGTATCGGCGGTAAAGCCGTCAGGTAGGCACTAAAGCCAAGAGGCGGACACCAAAGTCTCCGATCCCGCCAACATTTCGCCTTCAACTCAACAGCTCATCAAAGCCCCGTTCCTTTTGGCACGAACAAGGAGCAACAGAAGTGCTCCTGACCCGGCGAGTCAGAGGTGCTCCGGTGATGTATGAAAGATCCAGGAGTTCCCTGCGAGGCTCTGTGAGGGAGAAACCCTCCTGGAGCGACATCAGTCAGACGGGTCAATAAGGCCTGTCTCGAGCCATTACCCAATAAGAGCTGGACGTGTCAGGGCTCCATGTGGCCGACACACAGGACGGCTCCTCACAGCCTCAGAGCATGAGGAGGCAGAGAGGGAGAGAGAGAGTGGGCGTGGAGCCCTGCAGGAAAGAGAACCAGGCTGGTTCCGACTGATCCGGAGCCTTCAGAGGTTAGACGGCAAACCAGAGCCAGGTGACCAAGGAACCAAACACAGAATCATAAACCGACAAAGGAGAAAAATGGAATGGTAGTGGTGGCTTGTTTATTCTCACCTTTAGTTAATGTGTCTTTCAAGTTCTGGGATTAGAATGTGATAAATGGTCTATTCAGGAGACATCGGTGATTCATGGGAATTAAAACGACACAAAAAGGCCCTCCAGATAAGTTCCCCAGAGAGGGAAAAAACGACAACTGCAAGGCACGGAGTATGATCCAGAATCAATGAGTATAACCTTTGACCCAACCATCACTCATGGCTTGTTATTGCAGTGCTATGGGGCGTTCACCTCCACTCTCTCCTCCAAAAACTCAGTATCGGAATCAGAGTGTTCTTAGTAATGAACCTTGAAGATGAAATCGCCCTGGCTCCATCTGCAGACATTACTGCTTGCATAAATGTATGGCGATACTGTGCTCTCAGTGCAAAGGAAACAGGCTTATAAGGGTGGAAAGAGGTAGTGCATTACATGAACTGCTAGACGCAGAATCAAATATCAGCACTGCTAGGACTATCGATGCAATTCTTTCTCTAATTTCTCCCAAAAAGCATATCCCAGTAGTACAAATGTGAAAGTCACTGATGTAACTCCAAAACAATTCCTATTGCTGCTGCGGTTACCCAATAATAACAAGCCAACGCATTACCTGGCAACTAGAGTTGTATCTAGAGACCGTAATTGCTTTAAGTCTCGAAAGATCTAAATAAAGCAGATAGTTATCCTGCGGTCAACACATAATCAGTTTGAGAGGGTTCAATGTGATTACAGATAGACGTGTTTTTATGATAATATAGGAAAAAAAGGTTAAGAAATGTTTTATTATGGAATAAGTGGGCACAGTATCTGCACAAAGAATTGCATGAACACAAAACATATGCACAGGTTCGGGATATGATAACATATAATATAAAACCATGACAGAAAGACCTTTTGGTTCCCTTAAAGAAATGGTGGTGAGAGGAAAGAGAGAAAGAGAGAAAATGAGAGACGAGAGAACGAGAGAGAGCGACACAGAGTGATTGAGAATGAGAGTGAGAGCAAGAGCGAGAGCGAGAGAGAGAGAGAAAGAGCCAGTTGAATCACTGTAAATGCACCTCTTTCAACGAGACGCGGCGGCTAAATTAATGTGTGGAAAAATGAATGCAAATGTATGCAGATTTCCTCAACCAGGCAGTTTTTCTTCATCTTTTTTTCCCTCTCCCCTTCTAAACCTTTAGCCTTTTTATACTGCAGGCACGCAAACAGAAAGCTGTTTAAAAAGCTTCATATATTTATTGCATACAGCAGGAGGATGAACGCTCTCCCAACACAACCGCCTCCCTCGAGCCCAGCGGAGGCGAGGCTGAGACATCCGTCAGGCCGGTCGTGATCCCATACGAGTTCCACCGTAGACTGTTACCGCCTCAGTCGTAGCGTCCTCGAGAACATCCTTCGAGGGGGGCGTCCCAGTGGTTCACCGGGTAGAGCGCTTACCAATAAGGCCCTGCGCTTATCGCAGCGACCGCGGTTGGATTCATGCCCGTGGTCCTTCGCTGCATGACTTCCCCTCTCCCTCCAAAACCTTCCTGTCTTACTCACTCTACTGTAAAAAGGAAAAAACCTTCAAAACCTTTAAAAATAAAATGAATATCCTTCGATAAGCACGGCTGTGGTTATCGCTGGCCGAAAGCAACGTACCAGAACACAACCCCGAAAAACAAGACACAATGTGCGCACACTAAAACAAACCGCCGTGGCCTAACATATTCACCCTGAGCATTTCCAACATGAAGTCATCCATTGCGAGGGGGGGGGGGGGGGGGGGGAGTGTTTCCTATAAGTGCCGTTCTGACTTCCCTTACAGCATCAGTCATGCTTGCAAGAAGAGCACCGAGTCACGCCCCTGTCACTCCAGCTGCTCGAGGGCCAGGGCAGCGCTGCTGACGGTTACTGACAAAAGCAGGGAGCTCCGGCCTGAGCTTAATCACAACTCTGACAAATCTTCCGTATTTTCTCCGCTCATCTTCCCCTCCCCCCCCCCCTCCCCCCCTCCCCCCCTGATGCCGGGGCATGGCTTGGATCCATCCCGTGTCTTTCACAGTCGATCTGGTTCCCAGCTACTGGTGCGGACACAGCCCAGCTGTCCATCGGGGGCTGAGTGACGGGGAGCTCGCCGCGGAGGGAGCAGCGGAGCGGTCGGTTGTGGAGGGGCCCTCGGGCGTCCTTTCTCCACGGCCAGGCGCTGGAAAAGTCTATCCACGCCCTTTCTTAACCCCCCCCGACCCGACCCCGTGTCTGATATATACCCTGTGAGGAGGCGCCCGGGAGCTGCTCGACCTAGCGTAACGCCGATGCGCCGAGGGGGTGAGCAGAGCTCCCAGAATCCCCGGTGGAATGTGGTGAACACGGGGCTCCCCACCTCCACCGCGGGGCTGTGGGGTGGTGCTTAGCCCCTCCACCACACACACACACACGCACACACACACACACACACACACACACACACAAAGCGTCTACACACACACACACACACACACACAAACCGTCTACACACACACACACACACAATCTACACGCACACACACACACACACACCGTCTACACGCACACACACACACACACACACACAAAGCGTCTACACACACACACACACACACAAACCGTCTACACGCACACACACACACACACACAAAGCGTCTACACACACACACACACAAACCGTCTACACACACACATACACACACACACACAATCTACACACACACACACACACACACACACACACACACAATCTACACACACACACACACCGTCTACACACACACACACACACACACACACCATGAAAACACACCCTCCCACACACACGACCCAAGCCCTTCCATACACACACATACACACACAACCCATCAAAACACACCCTTCAACACACAGTTCCCCCGCACACACACCCACCTAATCTCCCCAACCCCCACACATACACACACACACCTAGACACCCCCAACCACACGCACGCACAACCCATCAAAACACACCCTCCCACAGACAAACACACACACACACAGACCTAGACACCCCCAGCCACACACACCCAACCTCCCTCCCTCTCACACACACACTCACACACACACACACACACACAATCACACACACACGCACAAAGACACACATAGAGCCTATAGTCCTGGATTTAGTTCAGATACATGTGCCTCACCATATGGCTCTGGAGGGACAAAGAGGGACGAGGGGTAAATGCCAAGATTAGCTCAAAGCAGCAAAGCGTTTACACACACCCGACTCATCTACAGTCTGGCCGTAATGTCACAAGCTGCCTTCTGTGTGCACACCGCACACTGCTCTCAGGGTACCTGAGGAAATAAAGGAGATGGCTCACCCCCAGGGGATAGGTCCATCTCGGACACCTGGCCCAGAGAGCTTCACCCTGGTAAACGCGCTCCGCCGTCTGGTTCCGTTTGCTCGTTGGGATGGAGGGAACCCAAACGGAGGCAGCAGCACTACTAGTGCTAGCTCTCCAAAGGTCTCCCTTTTCGGGACCATATGTTGCAAATATGTTGCATCCATACCCCCGGCATAGCTGAGTGACAATGTATTTGTATATTAGTGTATTTCAGAATTGTGTTACACTTTAGTACATTGCATGCATTGCGTCAGGGTCTGAGTCGATTTTGGTTTCCGTGTATGCTGCTCAGTATCTTACTCAAAAAAAATTGTACCTTAAATACTTCATTCCTCAATTCCATTTTACATTCCTCCTCATAAAAAGGGTATTTCACAGTAGACACTATACAGCAAACGTCCGGGCGACAGAACTTATCAAACCGTACTCTTCTCTGAATAATTTCCAAAGTCTAAGGCCATCTGAGTAAAGTGCTGGTAATCTGCTATGGCCCTCCCTCTCTCCACCCTCTCTCCCTCCTCCCCCACTCCCTTCCCCTCCCAATATGAAGTGAGGGCAGCTTAGTTCCACACAGATCAGCCCCTGCATAGGTCAAAAGGAAAAACTTGGCCTTTCATGTCACAGTCCATCAGAGACCTGAAATTTGGCTATTGAAACGGGCTAATGAAACAGGCTCCCATCCCCAGCACACCACCTCTGGCCCGTGACCAAATCAGACAGCCGTGTTCATTATGAGCGAGTGCAGGCACCCCAATGTCAGGCCCTGTCACGCAGAGACAGCTGAGGCAGGCTCCCAAAGATGGAAAGTCTGCCATTTGCCTTCCGTTTCACTACTTCCAATTGCCTCTGGGACACGGCGGCCATGTTTTTTCAGCTTTTCTTCCTTTTCCGTTTCATGTTCTTTTTTTTTCGCACTCCCTGCCCGACCATTCTCCACCAGGGCCAATTTAAAGAAAATAATTGTTTATTTTGCTTTCTTCTTTTTCTTTAGACGCGGTTGTTGTCTTTTTTTTTTTTACAATTCAAGAAGACAGCTGTGTTGCCTATGAGAGCTTGGGGTTGAGGCCCCTGTCTCTGAGCACTAGTGGCGGGCAATCAATTGATAACAGAGAAACGTTGTTGTCTTGTGTTGTTGTCGCTCCGAAAGAAAAGTGTCAGTTCGACAAACACACAAAAAATATAAAGTGTGCGCACAAAAGGATTGTCTCTCAGCCTTCGTAACGACAATCCTTCAGCCCGGGGCTCAGGGTAGGCAGGAAGCAGTCCGTGCGACGACACTCTGAATTATTACATGCCGAGGTCCCTGTAAAACCTCAGACGGTTATCTGGTTAAAACCGCGGCCGGGATAATGTGACGCGATCATGTCATTGTGCGGGATATCTTAATAGGATGTTATATTGACTAAAATGACTGATCTCTCCAATAAATGGCAGACGGGAATGGCAGCTCTGGAGGGATGGCTATTGATTCAGCCTAAATGACGCATCGATTGTTTGATTATAGGGGATTGGAGTGATTGGTGCGTGAGCGGGCTGAATGATGAGGAAACACTGCGAGCTTGGCTGATTGACTAGCAGATAAGATAAGGGGGGGGGGGTGGGTTGGAGGAGGTGACTGATCGTAGCCAGGCACAGATTTGTTTTGCGCAGAGTCCCATCACATCTGATGGTGATGAGCCATTAGTTTGCAAACTACAGGGATGTTCATCTCTCCCCTCTTTCTCATTAGCGCATCACATCTTGTTGCATTTTGTAAATAGCCAATTTCTAAATCTCCTAATTAGACTAAGAAGGATTATATGAAGAAAAACACAATGTCTTCCATTTGTCTGCCCCGCTCGTGCCACTCATGCATGCCCACAGCTCTGGTACCAGCTTAAGCATTAAGGGGATCAACCGAAACCCGCCCCCAACATTAAAACTTTACGAATTCACTTCATGAAGGAGCACAATGTGGATGTGCCCGTGGAAGCGTCGCACGTGTTCAGAACGTTATGGAATTTATCTGAGTTATTTAAAAAC
Organism: Gadus macrocephalus; assembly: GCF_031168955.1. Lineage (NCBI taxonomy): Eukaryota > Metazoa > Chordata > Actinopteri > Gadiformes > Gadidae > Gadus > Gadus macrocephalus. The sequence goes on along the minus strand of NC_082396.1, from coordinate 4,345,200 downwards.
CGACTCCAGTCATTCCGCAAACGCATGTTCGATCTGGATGGGTTGGTTCGATTCACGAGTTTGTTCGGGAGATTGTTTATTTCTAGGCATGGTTCAGTGTTGTTGTTGACAGTTAAAAGAAAAAAAAACTCAGACCATGATAATGGAAAAGGAGCGAGACTGGAGTCCGCTGCACGACTAAAAGGAAAACATTTCTGTGAACTATGACTGATTATATACCCTGTAACTAATAATGGCTACACAGACAACCAAAACAAAGAGTAACATCCTCCATCATACTCTGGAAACTCTATAGTGCAGAGGGATAATATCAAAAAGCGAAAGAGGAAAGAGGCCCAGCTAGAAAAATAAGGCTTGTCCGGCAAGGATAGCATCTAGGGTCTGTGGGCTGGGATCTTCAAGAGCTTTAATAATATACAGAGCGGCACGAAGTACTGCTTCTAAATGTCATATCCTGCTCTAATAAATGGGACCGCAGACACCATGGTCCTGGAAGGAGAAAACCAAGTCATCAATAGGAACTCCATCACTGCTCCATTTCCACAGGGATGTAAACAACGGAGAATCAGGCCATGTTTTTATTATAAGCCTGAAACCATTTACCATTCATCCGCCAAAATTTGTCGTGGAATAATGGTAAGGGTAATTAAAATCTACTAGACCAAAGAAAAACACATTTTTTCAACCAAAGTAATTCGGAGAGAAATATCAGTATTAAAAAAATTTCCATCAAGTATATATATATATATAAATGAGAAAGAGAAGGAGAAGGAGAGAAAGAGAAAGAGAGAGAGAGAGAGAGAGAGAGAGAGAGAGAGAGAGAGAGAGAGAGAGAGAGACCAGTAATGGAGCGGGCAGCAGGACGGCAACTCATTCCTCCCCCAGCGATTGGATTATCGGAGGAGAGGAAAGTGAGTTATGAAGCATTACACTCTCACATATCCATCTGTTCCCCAGTCTCTCCCTCCGTTGTGCCTCTATCTCCCCACGTCAATCTACATCCATCTCTCTCTCCCTCTCTCGCCCACCCCGCCAGCCCAGTTTGTATTACACACCACTCAATGGCACCTCACTGACCACTGCTCCCAAGGGGGGGGGGGGGGCATGCCTTTGTTTTTTCTCTTCATTTTAGATTCTTACCTCTCTTTTAGTCCGCCCCCCACCCCCCCACATCTCCCACGACAGATGAGGTTAAGAAGCACCTTGATGATGTCATTCGATATTGGGTTTCAGGGAAGCCATTGCTCACAGGCCAAAGAGGGGGGGCTAGGTGGGGTTAGAGGTGGCTGAGATTGGACCCGGACAGATAAGAATCTCTTTGTCTTGCCGTGCACTGCCCGGGAGAGGTAGGGGTGTGTGTGTGTGTGTGTGTGTGTGTGTGTGTGTGTGTGTGTGTGTGTGTGTGTGTGTGTGTGTGTGTGTGTGTGTGTGTGTGTGTGTCTCCCCAGAGGAGTTGGCTCACACGCCATTTTTCAACCCCGCCAAGGTGTTGAGACACTGAGCGGTTGCCGTGTCGGTGGTGGTGTTGGGTTACTGTGGTGGGGGTGGTGTCTCTCTGTGTGTGTGTGTGTGTGTGTGTGTGTGTGTGTGTGTGTGTGTGTGTGTGTGTGTGTGTGTGTGTGTGTGTGTGTGTGTGTGTGTGCGCGCGCTCATGCCTCCAGGCCTATGTGAGAGGTGATGAGGAAGAGGCCGGCAGTGGTTACTGCCCCCCTCCCCTAGTCCCACCCCCCTCCCGCCGGAGCATGGACTGTATAACCTGCCACCCCCCCCCCCCCCCCCCCCCCCCCGCTCCTGTCACACCTTACCCAGGATACAACAGCCTCCCACCGCTGCTGACATCAATCTGAATCCTCCATCTTCACACGCAACGCCGCCCCCTGGCACCCCAGACCCGTGCACGTGAGAGCGAGACGCTCTGGCCGCTAATGTTTCCAACGAGGCCAGTCGCCGTGGTGACCCTCCAACGGAAAACAAAAAAACGAAACGGCAATAGAGAAAAAATGTACACGGGTGCAACAATGGCGCGTGCGTTCTTTACAGACACCCGCTGGAGAGCGTCAAGACGAAATGGAGCCTTGAAAGGGGTCAGGGCGAGTGTGGCATCACACAGGGGTGTGTGCGGGGGCTTGCATTTCCAAAACATGTCATTAATCCATCCTCATTTGCCGTCTGTCGCATTAAGACGCAACAATGGACTCTCCAAATCGCCAAGGTAAAACTCTCTTTTGTTCAACCTGCTCGCGAATTCTTTGCAGGCTTTCTGTTCGGCATCCACTCTGCTCAAGAGGAAAACAAGCCGACGAACACAACCGTTTGCGCGTTGTGTTGTGGTTTTTCAGCTAATGACATAAAAACTAAATATATTAAACAAGAAATAACCCTCAAACCACATTCACAGGATGCTAGGAACCAAAACAACAAAGCGACCACATAAACAAGACCATTTGCAGTATTTCAATGTGTGCGCGTACGTGTGTGTGTGTGTGTGTGTATGTGTGTGCATACGGTTATAAACCACATCCTGCACCCCTTTTTATTGGCATACATGTCCTACACCACAAAATACTCTCAGATCAATGTGACGTACCGGGCTAATGAAATAAGAGCCTGAACGTGCCGTGCCTTCCCTCAGAAGCACCCCCCCCCCCCCCCACCCCCACGACCCCCATTTGGCAGAAGGGGAAGAAAGTTGGAGAAAATTTGCAATGATAAACACCCATAAAGACTCTGACTCATTACACTGAGAGGCCATTACGGAAGCATCCTAAGACATGCCTTCGCTCTCCCGACAGTTAGCGGGCTTGGCTCATCTATAAAACATGCGGGATTGTGTTGAGAGGTAGCTGTAAACTGCCAGTTTGCTCGTTTAGTAATGTCTGGGAGGGGGAGCCGCCATCAGGTATTCATCTTCCTCCTCCTGGCCTCTCGCTGTGGCCCTGGCTGGGGGGGGGGGGGGGTGGAGGGCTGCCTCGCAAGTCATAAATGAATAACTGAATGGGTATAAGTCTCCTGCCGGAGAAAAACTTTGTCAAATGTTTTTTTTTGTGATTCGTTCTTTATTTACAACCGTTACCGTGGTGCCGCGGCACTCATTGAGTTGGGGTTTTACTTTTTTTTAAGCATCGGAAGACAAAATAAAAATTAAATTACCATTATACCGTATTCAATATTTTGATTCTACCACTGGCTGTTGTTGCCGTTAACAAAGGATTTGTATCGTACGGAGCACTCAGGGATCACTCGGATGAGGCCCCCGAATCCTCCATTTTAGAGAACTCCAGTCTGGGCTCGTGGCCCCTTCCGTGCATACGAAGTGAGGCTAATTGTTAATGAATCCAATCTTAACTTTGTTTTCCCCCGGATGCCTGCCTCGAGTAATGTGCCTTAGTGCGGCAGTAGCCACAGAGCGAGAAACCTTTCGCTAATTGAAAAAAAGGTACATGGTGTCAAATATATACATCCATTTGTCTCAACGATGTGCAATAACAATGCAATCAAGGTTTGAGTGTGGAGAAGAATAGGTTTACTGCTAATTGCAACTGAGTGCATTTCTCTAATGGAACTCAGCCCTGACCAATACTACGCACCAGTCATTGTAGAGGCATCTGTGTGTTTCTGCATGTGTGAGTGTGTTAGACTCACAGGAGCGATGTGCTCCAATGGTTACCATGTCTTTGAACATTTCATTGGACTTGCGCTGCGTTGCGTGTCATTAAAGTGTCGTTGTAAACATCTGGATCACATACAGAGATGCTTTAAATGCCAACCCGTGTGGCATGCTCTGGGCTTGCTGCGTTGTTGAAAGCTTTACTAGGGGTGTGTGTGTGTGTGTGTGTGTGTGTGTGTGTGTGTGTGTGTGTGTGTGTGTGTGTGTGTGTGTGTGTGTGTGTGTGTGTGTGTGTGTGTGTGTGTGTGTGTCTGCAGGGGTTGATGATGGTGGTGAGGGGTGTGCGTGTGTGTGTATATGTGTGGTGTACACTAGTGGATGGTGCCTGCAGTTTCTTTCTGTTGTCTTTTTTGTTTGTTTCTTAAATAAAGCACCCCCCTTTATAGTGATTAATCTCCCGGCACCCATGCTTCCAAGGCCTCTTTGTCAAGCTTTTCTGTGCAGTAACTCAGAAAAAAGGCTTAGAAATCCACACAACACACACACACACACACACACACACACACACACACACACACACACACACACACACACACACACACACACACACACACACACACACACACACACACACACACAGTATTTTGCCTCGGAGGAGCAGCCAAGTAGCAACAACAGACAAGGACAGCGCATTTCATCAAAGCCCTCGTGGAATATACCTGATACAATGCAGAGAATGAGTTGAACGGAATACCCCAGCTGTAAACCATTCATACACACAGATACACTCTCAGGGACGGCACGGGCGTACCGAGCCACATCGCCGTGTACATTCACAACAGATCACATGACACGTCGTTAGAAACATGGTCCTAAAGAGGTTAATAGATTTTAAATATCTGTATCTGTGATCTTTCTCGCCGTTGCTCTGTACTTGAACCGTCGGCCGTTGACTGACAGGTAGGCGCTGTTGGCAAGGACCAATGCTTCATTTTTCCGATCATATATTCACATGTTACCTTGGACACACACCTTTGCCCTGCCCGGAGGCACAACATCGCACCGCGTAGCTATAAATGTTGAACCTGCACTTTTTCCAAAAGGGGAAACTGTGTTTTTTCTCCGTTCAAAGCACAACTTTATCAGTCGCCTGCTCCCCTCCCCTCCCTCCCCTAGTCCCACCCCCCTCCCGCCGGTGCAAGGATTGTTTAACCTGCCACCCCCCCCCCCCCCCCCCCCTCCTTGAAGAAAGACGTCAAACGACAAAAGGCAGCCTTGAGCATGCTATGCGTCCGTACGATACGACCGCATGCTGTCCGCGTGTTGGTTGGGACCAGGAGAGACGGCGTAATGAACAATATGTAAAGGGGGAGTAGAGGCTACACTGAGTGCACTG